>NC_083099.1:39375551-39658051 GCF_949774975.1 Lagenorhynchus albirostris
CATATGTATGCTTACACGATGGTGCCATAGGGATAAACTTTTAAAGAACCAGGATCGTTTTTAGTTTTCATTTTCCTTAAGTAGGGGGCCCATCAATGAAAGCATCCATTAGTACCTTTATTATCACAATATAAGGGAGTGAGAGGAAGGCCTGATTTGGAGGAAAACTTAATAGAACTGTAAGTAAATATTTAACTTTTTACTGAGTAGAGCATTGAAGACGGTGAAAATGTTTAAGACAAGGTTTTAAATAAATCAAATTTCATCATCTAATATGCTACAATGATACAAAAGTCCTAATAGTTTAAAATGCACAAAAACAGTATTCTAGAAATCTAATCTTGCTTTCTCCTATTGCTCCTCGTTTTCAACTGATTTATAAGGCAAGTGAAGTGTTAATAGCTGCTTAGTAAAGGCTAATTATTTATGCTGCCTAACTTAGGGAAATAATATGAAGGTCTATTTTTCCACAAATTACATTCACTTACTCAATGAGGAAAACCAATTGTCAGAAACAACATTATATGAAGTACTTAACTTTATTATTTTATATTAACATCTAACTGTATTTAATCAACTTTGCTATTTTTATCTTGGCATTACAGTGAATGTGAAGTACTTGGCGATTACTGAGGCGCTGGTTAAGCAAGTTCAGGTCAGAGCATCATAACCATATGAATGTCAATACATTATTATTGGCTATAACTCCTACAGCAGCAGCCGGCATGCTGCTTAACCACAATTATGTTCTGTGAAGCCTCTAGGACAGCTGGTGTTATAATAAGAAAGTTTCCTTTAAAATATATTCTTGTGATGGGGTCTTTACCTTTAGATAGTATTTTTAATGTTTCCTTTTCCATTCTGATGACATTAGTTTAAAACAAATTCTATGGATCTAAATTATGTCCTAGAAACCTTACTTTGTTGTAAATGATCACCCGATTACTGCCATTTTTCAAAAAATAGAAATAATCTGAATAGAAATGTAATTAATTTTTTAAAATGTTTTTGCTCTTGTATATCTTTGCCTATATGTTCTTGCAATTCAATTTTCCTTAAGGTATTACAGGTGTTTTAATACTTTCCCTGTATTTTAAAATAAATCTTGTTTTCTTATAGCCTTTGGTTTTTTATTCTTGTCTTACCTAAAATATACCTTCTTGCTATTTTTTCTCACTTATCTTTAGGACTTCAGTTCCTATTTTTCTTTTTTTTTTTTTTTTTTTACTGTATTATATTGTCTATTGTACCCTAAAATAATTCCCTGGGACCTGATTTTTTTTTTTTACTATTTCTTTTTTTCCTTACCATATTTTCCCTTTAACTGTCCTTAGTTCTACCCATTCAGTTTATATGCCGTTATCCATTTCATGTATCTTTTCATCTTTTACTATTTCTTTAAGAAAAAAAATCATGAGTTCTCCCACTGATAAGAATAATGTAACATGTATACACATTTGGCAACTGGAATCTTTAAAGAAGCAGTCAATTAGCAAAAAAAAAAAAAACAAAAAAAAAGTGATATTCAAAATTATGTCAATAAGTTAGAAAAAAGACCAGTGAGTATTGTCATCTATAGAATAATTAGAAGTAATTATTTCAATCATACATGGAGTTGTGGGGATGGGAGTAAAAACAAAGGAATAAAGCCAAAAATGAATGTTTAAAACTAAGTTCATGTTATTTTTAATCATTTGGGGAAAATAATCACAGCCAATTCAGACATACTTCTAGCAGTTACACTTGCCTTTCTAAAATCTGATCCATCCCATCTTATTTCAAAAGCCAAATGTGACATAAAATTTATATTTAAACCATTTCTTTTTTGCCTATTTTAATGTGAAATTATGGTCACATAACATTTCACATAACCCACTGTTTATTATGTGAAAATATTAATATTACAACATTCTCAGTTCTACTGTGAACAGATTAACATACTATATCCACTTGAAAACTAGAAAACCTTCATACGTGACCACAAAAACATCTTTTTACACACTATAATTAGGACTTTAGAAGATGAATGGTTTTTTTCCTTTACATCCAAAATATATTTGCCAAATAATAAAGAAGGGTCTAATAATTAAAATGATAGTTTGAATCTGAACCTGCTTCCATGGTGGGGAGAGGGACCAAGATTTTCCGTTGAAATTGAACAGACTGATGTTTATATATATGAACTTTGATGACAAAACACACATAGGATGAATCAAGGTAATAGAATTCAGAAACTTGTCACAATAGAAAAGACACATCCCAAGGTGTAAAATACAGATATTTGTAGTAAAGACGTTCAGCAAAGAACCAGACTGAATTTAAAAGATTGTGCTCTGCATGCTGACTGAAAGAACTATTTATATTCTATTCAACACTTTTTAAAAATCCACAACACATAGTCATAACTAACCATTTTTAACAAATGTCTTATTAATTCAATTAAATTGACACCATCCAAAATTTTAGTGTCGTTTTCACTTAATTTACCAGTTTTTTGTTTTGACTCAATAAATCATAATGTAAATGCCAATATTTTTTTTCAGCACTTTTGATGCCAAGATCTGGAAATTTTCCCTTATGAGCAAGAAAGGTTGAATGGCCATGTCATTGAAATCTACAAAAGAAAGATCTAGTGATCGGAACAGTTAATGGTTACTATTGCCAGAGATTAAAATCACCAGGCAAAAAGTATTTTCAGAGAAGTTAGTTGAATGCATTTAATACAGAATTACCTCCAGAAAACTAATTAATGGGTTTTTTAATGTGATGGTACAAGTAGCATTAAACCACTGATAAACACATAATCCTCATGACTATGCACTCTTAACTTTCCCACATACTCTGTTCTGCCATGAAATAACTTTTCGATGTTAAAGCTACTTGGAAATTGTTGAATTTCAGAAGAATATGATGTAAGCTACTGATTTATGGTATATTAGTTTGGCTCAGCTAAAGAAAAGGGTTAAGCTACTTTACTATTTCAGGCTTTTACTTGGGCTTCATATAGCACTTTCACATCTGTTAACCCTTTGGAGCCTCACAACAATTCCAGTGTTAGGTATGTGCTATTATCCCCATTTGTTCCTGAAATTTTATCAATTTACCAAAGATCACACATTTAATAAGCGGCAGACTTGAGGCTTTAACTCATCTTTTGATACTAAGTTAAGTGCACTATTCTACTTAACACAACACAACACAAAAGTAAAAACTGGAGATATGTGGTTTGTTCCAGAAAATAAATTATTTGTCTATTACAGTGTTACCTTAAAAAATGGACTCCCATTTGGCCCATAGGCAGACAGTGCATAGTGTATTAGATTTCGTAAAGTCTTAAAGGCTTTTGTTCATATCTAACTTAAATTATTCCATTCCATTTCACTGCTCCTCTTTCTGGCCACCATGTTGTGACTTTGAAATATTTTCTATTTAGAACTTTTTGCAGGCATATATAATTTCTTCTCCTCTCTTATTGGTTAGGTTATATATAACTAGCTCTTTACATCAAATTTTCTGGTCCTTTATATAAAATGGCCTTTGTTTTTCTAAAAATCTCCCAATCCCCCAAGTTGGTTCTCTCTAACTTCCAAACAATCCAGGAAAAACAGTCATTGACACTGCTACTCAAGAGTTACAGAGACAACCACACTGATATGCAAGCCTATTCTTTCAAGTCTATTATAGACACAGTTCCCAAATATGCCAAATAATTTCTTAATTTGTTTCGGTATAGAATATCTATGGCATTTTGGTTTGATGATCAGCTTTTATTAGTTTCAACAATATTACTTTCTAGGCTAATTATCAATTATCCATAGGAGAAAGTTCAATTTTATTTTGTTGGGTAAATTTTCCTCATAAATCAGATTCTTAATAGACTATATGGAGAGGTCTTTCAGAATTATATGCAAAATGACTGCAACTTATTTCATTGTATTTCACTTTAAATGTCCTTTTCACATTTTCCTAGTATTTTGAAGAATTTCCAAATATATTATCATTCATACATCTTAAGGGCTATTTTAGTTTACATGACCTTGAAAGGAAAATATGTTCTAAGTCTCCTCTGGACCTCTATTCTCTTCTATAACTCACTGGGCATCAGTCTTCTTATTTCTTCCACAACCTCTTTCATTTTAGATCCAGAATTCACTTTTTCAGGAAACAAAGTAGACAACAGTCTATTTTTAGATGCACTAGGACAATGTCCCTTACTTTAAAAAAAAAACCATTGATGTTCAAAATTAAACAGGAAAGAAAACTCCTAATGTTTCAATTAGAGATAAAGTGCGTAATAAGTGTAAATATTCCAAGGAGAAGTAATCCATGAATTTATAGTCTCAACAAAACGTTCCATGGGAGAGTGGAGAAGGAAAGATAGAGACTGTCAGGGACCTAAAATGGACAGAAAACTCAAAAACAGAAAGCAAATGGAAGAGACAAGAGATGCAGAACTAAATTAGGACCGGCTGTTTCTGGTTAGAGTGACCACTGTTTATTGCTGCCCTCTATGAGAACATTCTCAGCTATTCATAGATGGGAGCAAATTCTAATCTACATGTTGCAACAACCTGGCTTTGTATACCTACAGTGAAATTTTTTAGTCAAGTTGTTAATAATAATTTGTAAGAATCAAATCATAATGATATCAAAGTGTGCTCCATTCCAATTCCTTTTGTTTTCTAGTGAAATGTTCTTGTTTCCATCCTGGGCTTTCTTTTGATCACCTAATGCCAGGAAGGCTAACCAGTGATTTCCTTAGTAATTATGATTAGCATATTATGAAGAATAGATATCATGGTCCTACAATACATAAGCAATCAAAAAGATAAAAATGGGAGCAGAGAGGTTGTTATCAGTCCGTCAAACCCTCAGCTGATTATAAATTCTGCTGTAACCAGAATAGCAGATCTGAGAGCAAGTGTGGTCATAAGTTTCTTTCTTGGTGTTTTGTGCCTACGTGTCATAAGGAATCCTGGAGCTAAATTCGTCTTTCTCTACCAGAGCACCTAAATATAATAGGAGAGTTAGCAGTGCCTTTCCTTTTATTTCTTTCCTCTTGAGAATGTCATCATCGTTTATGGATTCTTGCATTTATACAAAACCCTCAAATTTTAAATGTGAAGGTTAAATACTTAAATTAGAGTCCCAATTTAAAAATGCTATAATTATAGCTGAGATTATATTCTATCTTCTGTCACTCAAAACCTTCACAAAGCTTTGTATCATTCTAGCTTTAATTGTACCCAAGTTATAAGATTTAAAATGTTAAATTAAGAATAAAAACAGAATATTTTGTTTTCATTATTTCTCCAGATGGTTGGCTGACTTGATGATCTGATTGTAGGAAGCATCAGTGGGATAAAATTATTCCAGATAAGGCCACTTAAAAAAAAGGTCACTTGAGACTGAATAAGTATCTGCCCTTAAGAATAACTTAAGGCATTATTTTAACCTGATATTTATAAGGACAATAAAGGATTATCTGAAAAGTAAACTCATGCCATGGAATGAATCACATTCAACTTTCTAAACAGTTAATTTCTAAGCAATTAATGGCATAATTATATATAATTAAATTATGTCTATCTACACAGTAAGTGGGAAATGACTCAATAAGCCACAGTGTGGTTCTGGTATTAGCTCCACTTTACTAGGACATTGGTGGAACCTGATCCAGGAGAGGTTACAAAAAATGGTTCTGCCCTGGTCCTGCCAGGTTTTCTTTTTCCGTTGCCTTGTTCTGTCTCATCTGTACAAGTTTACATCAAATCACCACTCCTTGAGTCAAGGCCAAAGCAGTAATTTTAAAGAATTTTCGCTCTCCCTAAGTTTAGACTGCATTCAGCAAACATTTGCTGAGAAGCCCTTGTGTAGTTGGCAGTGACAAAGCAAGGCATGGTCCCTGCTCTCAGGGAGCATACAGTCTCCCTAGGAAGAGAGATATTAACCAACTAAGTACATGTATGACAAATTTCACACAAGAGAAGCCCAGGGTATAATCTGTGGAGTCATGGAAAACGTTTCTAAGAAAAGCGTATGTAAGATGGAACCTGAATGATGTAAGATGAAGGGTGGAGAGAAAGAGCATTTCTGTCAGGGAATTAATTGCTTGTGCAAAGGTCCTGAGATAGGAAATGAAAGAAAACCTGCATGGCTGAAGTACAGGGAGTAAGGGAGCAAATGGTACATCATGAGGCTGGAAATACAGGCAGAACCCTGTAGGCAATGTGAGGGATCATGAGTTGACTCATGCGCATGGGTAGGGAGAAGCCATTGAGAGGTTTTAAGATATATATTGTAAAAACACCACCCTGAGTGCAGAATGAAGAATATGGGGAGGGGGGTGCAGTCGATGGGAGAGGCCAGGTAGGAAGCTTTAGGCAATAGTCTTGGCCAATGTTGTTAATGTTTTGACATAGGGTGATGCAATCGTATTAAAGAGAAGTGGATGTGTGTTCCAGATATATTTGGGGAAACAGATAAGGTTTAGTGACCGAATAGATGTGAGTAGTAAAGGTCTCCAAGAGAGCAGACACTTCTGGAGAAATGGGGGTACCAGGTGATTAAGGGGTAAAGATTTGAAATTCCTGCCAGAATTACAGAGGAGAGATAGTCCAGAGTTTGTGCCTAGATACACTTACACACACACACACACACACACACACACACACACACACACACTCACACCTTTCCTACCTTTCAGCAGATTTACCTGTTACCGTTTCCACCGCCACCACCTCTTGTTTCTGACCTGTCGATATTACATACCAGTGAGAAGGAGATAGGTAATAAACCAATAAACAGATGTCAAATGGTTAAAAAGAAAAAGAAAAGGCAGACAGTGAGAGATAACTAAAGGTTTATTGGTTTGAACAACTGAGAGAGTTATCATGAACCAAAATGGAGAAGACCATGGGAGAACCAAGTTTGGGGGAAAAGTCAGGAGTTTGGCTTTGGATACCAACAGGGGTTTGTTTATATAAATCATCTTTTATCTGTAGTATAGGATTCTATGCCACTCTTAACAAGAATGAGATAGATCTAAATGTACCATGTCAAATAGCTCTAGCATTTGTTACTAAGTGAGAAAAGTCAGTTTCAGAAAAGTTTATGTCCTATAATCCCACTGCTGTAAAAAAATATATACATATACATATTTCATACAAAAATTTTTATGTATGAAAATAAATAGAATAATATCTGGAAAAATATTCCCAAATCTTTAACAGTGTTACTTATGAAAAGTAGAAGGGAAAAGGAGAAAAAGGTGAGGTATTTCACATTTTATACTCTGAACTTGTGTATTTTAATTTTTTACAGTGAGAAATGCATTCACATAATTTTTTAAATTTCATAAAACAAAAATTTGAATTCATTGAAAGATGGAATTGCAGAGGAACTGCTAAGGTTACAGCATCATGCAATAAGGCAGTGACCTCTTATGGGCTACAGAGAGCACCATCCCTCTTATTGAGCCAGAAGAAGGATTGCACATCAAATTGTGAATTTTAGTAAGAAAATAAAATTGTTTCAAGGAACCTCAAGAAATCTGAAACAGATATGAACGTCAGAAACTCAGCTTTCAGGTTTCCCTGGTGTTGCAGTGGTTAAGAATCCGCTTGCCAATGCAGGGAACAGGGGTTCAAGCCCTGATCCGGGAAGATCCCACATGCCACGGAGCAACTAAGCCCATGCGCCACAACTACTGAGCCTGCACTCTAGAGCCCGTGAGCCACAGCTACTGAGCCCGCGTGCTACAACTACTGAAGCCCACGCACCTAGAGCCCATGCTCTGCAACAAGAGAAGCCACCACAATAAGAAGCCCATGCACCTCAACAAAGAGTAGCCCCCAGTTGCTGCAACTAGAGAAAGCCCGTGTGCAGCAACGAAGACCCAACGCAGCCAAAAATAAATAAATAAATATATTTAAAAAAAAAAAAAAGAAAGAAACTCAGCTTTCAGAAATGGAAAGGATATCCCTAAGGTGAAACCACAGGAAACACAGGCGGGCTCATAAAAAAATGTGGAACTTTTAGACCATGTCAAGGATGCTATTTAGGGCAAAACAGGCAACCAACCTTGGAAGTCTGTTCCCAGAGGTCGACTCTCCAAAGATGGGCATGCCTTTCAACAGTTTCTTTGCATATCTATCATAAGCTATTTTTAATTCTGAATCTGTACATCAATTGGTCATAAAGCTGAGACTGCCTGTATCTTATCTTGGGAGGAGAGGAGAGGAAAAATAAGATGTGTTAAGTGGCTCTTATATACCAGCCACTGGGCTAAAATATTGCATAGTCAACTCAGTTAAGCAACTAACAGACTCTAGAGGTGTGTGTTGGTAAACCTTTTACATGAAAACATGTTTTAAGTGCAGTACAAAGAGCTCTAGGGCAACAATCAGGTTCATTCTTCTTTGTTTCCACAGTTCCTAGCACAAGTCTAGGCACCTAGTAACTACTAGGTGTTCAATAATTGTTTACAGATTGGTTGAATAGGCAACAAGAAATCCTTCATGAGAACCCCATAAGTCAATCAATCTTATAAATCCTGTAAAACAAGAATAAACAAAAGGACTTCTCTCTGAGCACTAATTATGTGCTGTGAACTGTCCCAGGTATTTTACATATTTCACTTCCCCCAATCCTCCCAAAACCCAATTCAGGTAGACTTTATTATTTAAAAGATGAGAAAGCTGAAACCCAGCAATAGTGACCTTCCCATGATCATTTTGGTAATCAACAAATCTAGATTTAAACCAAGTCTCTCTGACTCCAAACTTCATACTTTTTTCTCCTCTTTCCCAGTACTTCTTCAAAACGAATCCTTTGGTAATGCTATAGGGAAAAAATTCTAATATATTTAGTTTGCATATCTGAATTTTGTATATCTCATTTGCTTAAGGAGCATATGGATATATCCATATTTTTCTAGATTTTTAATGGACATTGACTTTTACTTTACACCATTCATGGTAGAGTAGAATGAGTCTACTCTCCAAAGTTTTGTTTTTTATGTGACTATTAAAAGTTTACACAAGAGATGGTCTATAAACTGTGTTTATGGACACCCCCCACCTGCATTTTACCTAAAATAACCCAATTTACTAGAATACCCAAACATCAGAAGTCTTTGCCTCTTGCCACAAGGAAGCCTGAAGCTCTCTGGCAAGTGATGTTTCCAATCAGCTCGCTCTCCCATGCCCTACAGCTTGCAAACCTTCTTCTGCTTCTCAAATTGCTGACCCAGGGACCTTCATCTTCTCTCCCATCAGCTCTCCTCACTTCCTACTTCTAGCAGGTGGAAGTTACCTGAACATCTTGCCATCACACCTACATGCCTACTTATATCTGCGCTCACCCTTCTCTTCCTGACCTCTTATTGTTGAGCAAGCATCCCTCTCCCTGTGCTCCAGGTCTCACCCTCTCCCTCCCGAGCCTTCTCAGGTATCTTGAAAAAGTGGCTAATGGTAATCCCCTCTCCTGCATCTCTAACCTCTTTACTGGAGCCTTCATATCATATTTTTTAATTAAAATTAAAGACCTTCAAGGTCCTACATACCCTCAAGTTTCTTCTCTGACTCTTTCCTCCACTTCAGAGGCAAACTTTTCAAGAGAATTAAACTCAACTCTACATCTTCACGTCTCATTTCTCTTCAATGCACTCCTAGCCAGATTTTTGTCTCTACCCTTCTCCCAGGTGACCTTTCCATATATCATAAAAAGCCTCCTTGTAACAAATCCAATAGATATGACTCAGGCCCCTTCTGAACTTGACTTCTTAGCAGGATTGACACAGGTTACTACTGTCTCCTTAAGACACACTTTTCCTTACTTCCCAAGAAACACTGAGTTTTCTCCTACATCTTCAGCCTCCATTTTCAGTTCAATTTTCAGGGATCCCCCTGCTCTTCTTGACCATGTAATGTGGGTGCTCCTCAGGCCTTCCCCAGGCTCCCTTCTCTTTGCACTATGTCCTCTCTTAGAGGCAAACTCATGCACTCCATGACTTCAGCTACATCTGTACATCACCAGCCCTCAAACTCTTTCTCAAGCCTAGACCTCTCTTCTGAGTTCCAAGCCAATCCATAAACTTAAGTGCCTAACTTGTCACATCTGCCATCTACCATCTACCATGTTGATCTCGACAGGTCCAAAATGGAATGAATCATCTCCCTGCATATCTCCTCCTTAAGTATTCCCTACCTTAGTAAATAAACAGTTCTTCACACAGCTATTCATGCTCCATACCAGGAGTCTTCTTTGACTTTTCCATCTTTTCCATCTTCCTCACTCCCTCCACTCACTTTATTAGCAAATCTTATTTATTCTGATGCCTATTAATTAAAACATTGCTTTCTCCAAAATGCCTTTTCTAATTCCCTAAACCTGGTTAAATCTACCTTTTTACTTTTATATTTTTAAATTATTTATTTATTTATTTATTTTGGCCATGTGACATGTGGGATCCTAGTTCTCTGACCCGGGACCAAACCCGCACCCCCTGCAGTGGAAGCGTGGAGTCTTAACCATTGGACTGCCAGGGAAGTCCCAAATCTACCTCTTTAGAATAACTGTATTCCCATAGAACCCTACAATTGTATGCAGTCACTGAACTTGTAATTGTTCCATGTATATAAGTGAGTAGAATTGCTGGGTCAAAGGTTAGGTACATCTAAAATTTTGATACTTATTGTCAAATCACCAAATAGCCACCAACTGCTTTTATGTTTATTCTTTATACATTGCCAATATTAATCACATTTACATACATATTGTTTTGCAACATATTTGTCACAGTTGTTCAATCATATTTTTTTTCATGAATTTAATGCTCCCCATGAGTCCTTTTATGATCTGGATTCCTATTTTCTAATTTCTTTATCTTTATTCATCTCTTTCTTGCCTGAGTTTTATTATTAAGTATTTATTCAAGGACTCAAAGATACTATATTTGCTTAATGCTTGCATGTTTGAGAATGTGTTCCTGCCGTTGTAACCAAATAATTACAGTATTTGTCAAAATATTGTATTGTATCATATACAGCATAGTATTGAATTGGCAGAGGAATAGACAAATTGACCAGTGAGACAGGATAGAGGCTCCAAAAGTTAATCTCCATATATATAAAAATTTAACATATAATAATAGTGCTATTTATATTCATGAAAGTAGTGTTGACACAATGAACTAACCATCTGAAGAAATATTAGACTTTTATCTTAGACTACATACAAAAATTAATTCAGATGAATTAAAATCTTAAATGTAAAATTTTAAATAATACATATCTTGTAAGAACATATAGGAGACTATAGATATAGGTAGTGGTAGGGGACCTTTTAACTAAGGCAGAACACCTAGAAGCTATAAAATAAAGGGTAGACCTTGTAAATATATATTTTTAAAGTGAAGATTTATATGTAGTGAAAGATACCATAAACAATATATAATAGAATGACAAAACTATTTGCAAGGCAGAAGACAGATAAAGGGTTAATATTCATAGGTTATACAAGAAGACACTACTAAAGGGAAAAGTGAATAAAGGATACAGATATATAGATATACATATATATATATATATATATATATATATATATATATATATAGCAACTTCACAGAGAAGCAAATCCAAATGGTAACAAACATGAGAAAAATGCTCCAAACACTACTAGATAGAGAAATATAAATTAAAGAACAATGCACTACCAATTCACACCACCAAAATAGAAAAATTTAAGAAAAGCTAAAAGGATTTTAAGTGTATTATAAAGCTACTATAATTTTTAAAGTATGATAAATGGACTAGAACAGAAAGGTAAATGGAATAAATAGAAAGATAAATGAAATTGAACAGAAAACACAGAAATATGCCCAAATAGTTGTAAGAATGTATTATGTGATAAATGTAATATTTAAATTCAATTACAAAATGTAAATTATTTGATAGTTATATTGATTTAACTGACCAACCATTTAAGGAAAAGTAAATTCCTTATTTCACACACACCAAGATAAATTTAAGATAAACTAATGATTTCAATATTAAAAATGGAACCATGGTAAAACTGTCACTGGTTGCAGATGACATGATACTATACATAGAGAATCCTAAAAATGCCACCAGAAAACTACTAGAGCTAATCAATGAATTTGGTAAAGTTGCACAATACAAAATTAATGCACAGAAATCTCTTGCATTCCTATACACTAATGATGAAAAATCTGAAAGAGAAATTAAGGAAACACTCCCATTTACCATTGCAACAAAAAGAATAAAATACCTAGGAATAAACCTACCTAGGGAGACAAAAGACCTGTATGCAGAAAACTATAAGACACTGATGAAAGAAATTAAAGATGATACCAACAGATGGAGAGATATACCATGTACTTGGATTGGAAGAATCAATATTGTGAAAACGACTATACTACCCAAAGCAATCTACAGATTCAATGCAATCCCTATCAAATTACCAATGGCATTTTTTAAAGAACTAGAACAAAAAAATCTTAAAATTTGTATGGAGACACCAAAGATCCTGAATAGCCAAAGCAGTCTTGAGGGAAAAAAATGGAGCGGGAGGAATCAGACTCCCTGGCTTCAGACTATACTACAAAACTACAGTAATCAAGACAATATGGTACTGGCACAAAAATAGAAACATAGATCGATGGAACAAGAAAGAAAGCTCAGAGATAAACCCATGCACCTATGGTCAACTAATCTATGACAAAAGAGGCAAAGATATACAATGGAGAAAAGACAGTCTCTTCAATAATTGGTGCTGGGAAAACTGGACAGCTACATGTAAAAGAATGAAATTAGAACACTCTCTAACAGCATACACAAAAATAAACTCAAAATGGATTAAAGACCTCAGTGTAAGTCCAGACACTATAAAACTCTTAGAGGAAAAACACTCTTTGATATCAATCACAGCAAGATCTTTTTTTTTTTTTGCGGTATGCGGGTCCCTCACTGTTGTGGCCTCTTGTGTTGCGGAGCACAGGCTCCGGATGCGCAGGCTCAGCAGCCATGGCTCACGGGCCCAGCTGCTCCACGGCACATGGGATCTTCCCGGACTGGGGCACAAATCCGTGTCCCCTGCACTGGCAAGTGGACTCTCAACCACTGTGCCACCAGGGAAGCCCAGCAAGATCTTTTTTGATCCACCTCCTAGAGTAATGGAAATAAAAACAAAACTAAACAAATGGGACCTAATGGAACTTAAAAACTTTTGCACAGCAAAAGAAACTATAAACAAGATGAAAAGACAACCCTTAGAATGGGAGAAAACATTTGCAAATGAATCAACAGACAAAGGATTAATCTTCAAAATATATGAACAACGCATGCAGCTCAATATTAAAAAAACAAACAACCCAATAAAAAAAATGGGCAGAAGACCTAAATAGACATTTGTCCAAAGAAGACATACAGATGGCCAAGAGGCACATGAAAAACTGCTCAACATCACTAATTATTAGAGAAATGCAAATCAAAACTACAATGAAGTATCACCTCACACTGGTCAGAATGGCATCATCAAAAAATCAACAAACAATAAATGCTGGAGAGGGTGTGGAGAAAAGGGAACCCTCTTGCACTGTTAGTGGGAATGTAAATTGATACAGCTACTATGGAGACCAGTATGGAAGATCCTTAAAAAACTAAAAATATAATTACCATATGACCCAGAAATCCCACTACTGGACATATACCCAGAGGAAACCATAATTCAAAAAGTCACATGCACCCAAAAGTTCATTGGAGCACTATTTACAATAGCCAGGTCATGGAAGCAACCTAAATGCCCATTGACAGACGAATGGATAAAGAAGATGTGGTACATATATATAATGGAATATTACTCAGCCATAAAAAGGAATGAAATTGGGTCATTTGTAGAGACATGGATGGACCTAGAGACTGTCATACAGAGTGAAGTAAGTCAGAAAGAGAAAAACAAATATCTTATATTAACACATATATGTGGACTCTAGAAAAATGGCACAGATGAACTGGTTTGCAAGGCAGAAATAGAGACACAGATGTAGAGAACAAACATATGGACACCAAGGGGAGAAAGCAGGGTGGGGGAGGTGGTGGTGGGATGAACTGGGAGATTGGGATTGACATATATACACTAATATGTATAAAATAGATAACTCTTAAGAACCTGCTGTATAAGAAAATAAAATAAAATAAAATTCAAAAAAAATTACTGTAACCCCCCAAAATATATTACCTAGCCAATTTTTATCAGATCTCATAACTATTTTAATATTTTGACCAGTTATTATCTCTGGATAGTAAGATTTCAAGTCAATTTTTTTTACTTCCTTCTTTTTATTTTCTGTACTGTTAGAATTTTTTACAAGGAATTTTTTTCATTTTTAGAAAGCTATTAAAGTTATCTTTATTGTAAAACTACATATATGAACTACATGGTTCCAATATGGTAAAAATATATGTATATAAGTATAGAAAAAAGAGAAAAGAGGTATATATATTAAAATGTTAACAGTGGTTTCTCTGGATAATAAGATTATAAGTGGGTTTTTCTACAAGGAACATGTGCTGTTTTTATAAGGAAAAAGATAATTACAATTGTTAATGTCCAGAGTATACTCGGACATACTCTGCTTCTATATGTCTTGGGCAAATCTTCATTTCTTAAGAAATGGAAGATACTAGACTGCATGATTGCTGAGATCCCTTCCAGTCCTGACATTTTAGTATTCTGAATAAAGCCACACTGTACACTTTTGGATTGAAGTCCTATTTGAAGATTTTAAAAAATTCTTACCAAGTGTCAAAAGGAGAACATTGTACTGTTCACCTACAGTTTTATTCAAAATTATGCCACCAGAATGAAATTCCCTTAAGAGCTATGAATGAAATATATGAGGGAAGGGATGTGGGGAGAAAGGAGGAAGGGGGACAGAGACAGAAAGAGAAAGAGAGAGAAGTCATGTCTGGGTTAACTGAGACACCTAAATAATGTCCCCTCCTTTCAGGAGTTTTATAAGTGGTCACCAAAATCCAAGTAGCTGATGTTCAGAACTCTCCAGAAAGGGATGTTACATAACTCCTCTGGAAGTGAGGGTGCTTCATATATGCCATGCAACAGCTCTGTTACTTATTTCCCACTGTACTCCTGTAAAGTATGTGAATATTCCAAGTTTAAGTTTCAAGACATGAGTAAGAGCCAACTGATTTGGTCAGGACTATAGGGCAGCCATCTGAGCTCAAGTCACAGGCTCCTAAATGGCTGGAAACTCTCCTCTCTCTGGGTAAAGCTACAGCTCTGTGATATTTCCTATTTCTGCAGATTAATAATGGAGGTCCACTCCACCCTTGGCTGTGGGGCTCTCACCCTTTCTAATTGCCCTAGGAAATGCCTGTACATGATAAAGTGAGGAGCAGGTTCAATAAATGAAATTGATATATTTGAATTTCTTTCAAATAATTGTACTTCATGTTTTCATATGCACCTATATAGATATACATGTATATATAACCCTTTCTCTACCATTGCATGTATCTTGCATGCTGATCATTCAATGAAAGAAGTGTAATTCAATTACAAATGGAAATAAGTATGTGTTACAAAATAAATAAGTCACAGGGATGTAATGTACAGCACAGGGAATATAGTTAATAATACTATAATGATTCTGTATAGTGCATAATCTATAAAAATACCAAATCACTATGTTGTACACCTGAAACTAATATAATATTGTAAGTCAAGTATACTTATAACAACAAAAAACAGGTTGAAAACTGGAGAGATACTTAAAAGTTTACAATTAATGAAGTGATTTATTATGAACAATACATTTCGAAGAAATTACCTTTTGAACCACTTCCTAAGTTTTCTAGAACTGAATAGACTATAGTCATCTCCAGTGCATTTTAAATGAAACAAATATCTGAAGAAAACTAATTTAATTTCAATAGTTTTAAAATTTTAAAAGTTGCTTTAGAGCCTGAACCAAGATGGCAGAGTAGAAAGATGTGCTTTCACTCCCTCTTGTGAGAACACCAGAATC
Source organism: Lagenorhynchus albirostris (assembly GCF_949774975.1). Taxonomy (NCBI): domain Eukaryota; kingdom Metazoa; phylum Chordata; class Mammalia; order Artiodactyla; family Delphinidae; genus Lagenorhynchus; species Lagenorhynchus albirostris. The sequence continues at coordinate 39,391,621 of NC_083099.1, forward strand.
ACAACTAGCTGCTGGACAATCAGCGACAGGAAGACACTGGAACTCACCAAAAAAGATACCCCACATCCAAAGACAAGGGAGAAGCCACAATGAGACCGTAGGAGGGACGAAATCACAGCAAAGTCAAATCCCATAGCTGCTGGGTGGGTGACTCACAGACTAGAGAACACTTATACCACAGGAATACACCCACTGGAGTGAAGGTTCTGAGCCTGACGTCAGGCTTCCCAACCTGGGGGTCTGGCAACGGGAGGAGGAATTCCTAGAGAATCAGACTTTGAAGGCTAGTGGGATTTGATTGCAGGACTTTGACAGGACTGGGAGAAACAGAGACTCCACTCTTGGAGGGCATACACATATTAGTGTGTGCATCGGGACCCAGGGGAAGAAGCAGTGACCCCAGGGGAGACTGAACCAGACCTACCTGCTAGTGTTGGAGGGTCTCCTGTGGAGGCAGGAGGTGGCTGTGACTCACCATGGGGACAGATACACTGGCAGCAGAAGTTCTGGGGATTACTCCTTGGCATGAGCCCTCCCAGAGTCTGCCATTAGCCCCACCAAAGAGCTCAGGTAGGCTCCAGTGTTGGGTTGCCTCAGCCCAAACAACCACCAGGGAGGGAACTCAGCCCCACCCATCAGAAGTCAAGTGGATTAAAGTTTTACTGAGCTCTGCCCAGGAGAGCAATGCCCAGCTCTACCCACCACCAGTCCCTCCCATCAAGAAACCTACACAAGCCTCTTAAATACCCTCATCCACCAGAGGACAGACAGCAGAAGCAAGAAGAACTACAATCCTGCAGCCTGTGGAACAAAAACCACATTCACAGAAAGATAGCCAAGATGAAAAAGCAGAGGGTTGTGTACCAGATGAAGGAACAAGATAAAACCCCAGAAAAACAACTAAATGAAGTGGAGATAGGCAATCTTCCAGAAAAAGAATTCAGAAAAATGATAGTGAAGATGATCCAGGACCTCGGAAAAACAATGGAGGCAAAGATCGAGAAGATGCGAGAAATGTTTCACACAGACCTGGAAGAATTAAAGAACAAACAAACAGAAATGAACAATACAATAACTGAAATGAAAACTACACTGGAAGGAATCAACAGCAGAAACACGAGGCAGAAGAATGGATAAGTGACCTGGAGGACAGAATGGTGGAATTCACTGCTGCAGAACAGAATAAAGAAAAAAGAATAAAAATAAATGAAGACAGCCTAAGAGACCTCTGGGACAACATTAAACTTAACAACATCCACATTAAAGGGTCCCAGAAGCAGAAGAGAGAGATAAAGGACCAGAGAAAATATTTGAAGAGCTTATAGTTGAAAACTTCCCTAACATGGGAAAGGAAATAGCCACCCAAGTCCAGGAAGCACAGAGAGTCCAATACAGGATAAACTGTAGGAGAAACACACCGAGACACATGGTAATCAAATTCGCAAAAATTAAAGACAAAGAAAAATTATTGAAAGCAGCAAGGGAAAAATGACAAATAACATACAAGGGAACTCCCATAAGGTTAACAGCTGATTTGTCAGCAGAAACTATACAAGCCAGAAGGGAGTGGCATGATATACTTAAAGTGATGAAAGGGAAGGACCTACAACCAAGATTACTCTACCCAGCAAGGATCTCATTCAGATTCGATGGAGAAATCAAAAACTTTACAGACAAGCAAAAGCTAAGAGAATTCAGCACCACCAAACCAGCTCTACAACAAATGCTAAAGGAACTTCTCTAAGTGGGAAACACAAGAGAAGAAAAGGACCTACAAAAACAAACCCAAAACAATTAAGAAAATGGTCATAGGAACAAACATATTGATAATTATCTCAAATATGAATGGATTAAATGCTCCAACCAAAAGACACAGGCTTGCTGAATGGATACAAAAGCAAGACCCATATATATGCTGTCTACAAGAGACCCACTTCAGACCTAGGGACACATACAGACTGAAAGTGATGGGATGGAAAAAGATATTCCATGCAAATGGAAATCAAAAGAAAGCTGGAGTAGCGATACTCATATCAGATAAAATTGACTTTAAAATAAAGAATGTTACAAGAGACAAGGAAGGACACTACATAAAGATCAAGGGATCAATCCAAGAAGATATAACAATTATAAATATATATGCACCCAACATAGGAGCACCTTAATACATAAGGCAACTGCTATCAGCTGTAAAAGAGGAAATCGACAGTAACACAATAATAGTGGGGAACTTTAACACCTCACTTACACCAATGGACAGATCAACCAAAATGAAAATAAATAAGGAAACACAGGCTTTAAATGACACAAAGACCTGATAGATTTAATTGCTAATTATAGGACATTCCATCCAAAAACAGCAGATTACACTTTCTTCTCAAGTGCGCACGGAACATTCTCCAGGATAGATCATATCTTGAGTTACAAATCAAACCTCAGTAAATTTAAGGAAATTGAAATCATATGAAGCATCTCTTCTGACCACAATGTTTTGAGATTAGAAATCAATTACAGGGGAATAAACGTAAAAAACACAAACACATGGAGGCTAAACACTATGTTACTAAATAACCAAGAGATCACTGAAGAAATCAAAGCAGAAATCAAAAAATACCTAGAGACAAATAGCAATGAAAATACAACAATCCAAAACCTATGGGATGAAGAAAACTAGTTCTAAGAGGGAAGTTTATACCTATACAAGCCCACTTCAAGAAACAAAAAAAATCTCAAATAAATAATCTAACCTTACACCTAAAGGAAATAGAGAAAGAAGAACAAACAAAACTCAAAGTTAGCAGAAGGAAAGAATCATAAAATCAGAGCAGAAATAAATGAAATAGAAACAAAGAAAACAATAGCAAAGATCAATAAAACTAAAAGCTGGTTCTTTGAGAAGATAAACAAAATTGATAAACCATTAGCCAGATTCATCAAGAAAAAGAGAGGACTCAAATCAATAGAATTAGAAATAAAAAAGGAGAAGTTACTACAGAAACCGCAGAAATACAAAGCATCCTAAGAGACTACTACACGCAACTCTATGCCAATAAAACGGACAACCTGGAAAAAACAGACAAATTCTTAGAAAGGTATAACCTTCCAAGACTGAACCAGGAAGAAATAGAAAATATGAACAGACCAATCACAAGTAATGAAATTGAAACTGTGATTAAAAATCTTCTACAAACAAATGTCCAGGAATAGATGGCTTCACAGGTGAATTCTATCAAACATTTAGAGAAGAGCTAACACCCATTCTTCTCAAACTCCAAAAAATTGCGGAGGAAGGAACACTCACCAACTCATTCTATGAGGCCACCATCACTCTGATACCAAAACCAGGCAAAGATACTATAAAAAAGAAAATTACAGACCAATATCGCTGATAAATATAGATGCAAAAATCCTCAACAAAATACTAGCAAACAGAATCCAACAACACATTAAAAGGATCATACACCATGATCAAGTGGGATTTATCCCAGGGATGCAAGGATTCTTCAATACATGCAAATCAATCAATGTGATACACCATATTAACAAATTGAAGAATAAAAACCATATGATCATCTCAATAGATGCAGAGAAAGCTTTTGACAAAATTCAACACCGATTTATGATAAGAACTCTCCAGAAAGTGGGCATAAAGGGAAACTACCTCAACATAATAAAGGCCATATACGACAAACCCACAGCAAACGTTATTCTCAATGGTGAAAAACTGAAAGCATTTCCTCTAAGATCAGGAGCAAGACAAGGACATCCACTCTCACCACTATTATTCAACATAGTTTTGGAAGTCCTAGCCTCAGCAATCAGAGAAGAAAAAGAAATAAAAGGAATACAAATTGGAAAAGAAGAAGTAAAACTGTCACTGTTTGCAGATGACATGATACTATACACAGAGAACCCTAAAGATGCCACGAGAAAACTACTAGAGCTAATCAATGAATTTGGTAAATTGCAGGATACAAAATTAATGAACAGAAATCTCTTGCATTCCTATACACTAATGATGAAAAATATGAAAGAGAAATTAAGTGAACACTCCCATTTACCATTGCAACAAAAAGAATAAAATACCTAGGAATAAACCTACCTAGGGAGACAAAAGACCTGTATGCAGAAAAATTAAAGATGATACCAACAGATGGAGAGATATACCATGTTCTTGGATTGGAAGAATCAATATTGTGAAAATGACTATACTACCCAAAGCAATCTACAGATTCAATGCAATCCCTATCAAATTACCAATGGCATTTTTTACAGAACTAGAACAAAAAATCTTAAAATTTGTATGGAGACACAAAAAATTCCGAATAGCCAAAGCAGTCTTGAGGGAAAAAAACGTAGTGGGAGGAATCAGACTCCCTGGCTTCAGACTATACTTCAAAGCTACAGTAATCAAGACAATATGGTACTGGCACAAAAACAGAAACATAGATCAATGGAACAAGACAGAAAGCCCAGTGATAAACCCACACACATATGGTCAACTAATCTATGACAAAGGAGGCAAGGATATACACTGGAGAAAAGACAGTGTCTTCAATAAGTGGTGTTTTGGAAAACTGGACAGCTACATGTAAAAGAATGAAATTAGAACACTCCCTAACACCATACACAAAACTAAACTCAAAATGGATTAGAGACCTTAATGTAAGACCAGACACTATACAACTCTTAGACAAAAACATAAGAAGAACACTCTTTGACATAAATCACAGCAAGATCTTTTTTGATCCACCTCCTAGAGTAATGGAAATAAAAACAAAAGTATACAAATGGTACCTAATGAAACTTAAAAGCTTTTGCACAGCAAAGGAAACCATAAACAAGACGAAAAGACAACCATCATAATGGGAGAAAATATTTGCAAACAACTCAATGGACAAAGGATTAATCTCCAAAATATATAAACAGCTCATGCAGCTTGATATTAAAAAAACAAGCAACCCAATCCAAAAATGGGCAGAAGGCCTACATAGACATTTCTCCAAAGAAAACATACAGATGGCCAAGAAGCACATGAAAAGATGCTCAACATCACTAATTATTAGAGAAATGCAAATCAAAACTACAATGAGGTATCACCTCACACCAGTTAGAGTGGGCTTCATCAGAAAATCTACAAACAACAAATGCTGGAGAGAGTATGGAGAAAAGGGAACCCTCCTGCACTGTTGGTGGGAATGTAAACTGATACAGCCACTATGGAGAACAGTATGGATGTTCCTTAAAAATCTAAAAATAGAATTACTATATGACCCAGCAATCCCACTACTGGGCATATACCCAGAGAAAACCACAATTCAAAAAGACACATGCACCCCAATGTTCATTGCAGCACTATTTACAATAGCCAGGTCATGGAATCAACTTAAATGCCCATCGACAGACGAATGGATAAAGAAGATGTGGTATATATATATAAAATGGAATATTACTCAGCAACAGAAAGGAACGAGTTTGGGTCATTTGTTGAGACATGGATGGATCTAGAGACTGTCATACAGAGTGAAGTAAGTCAGAAAGAGAAAAACAAATATCGTATATTAACGCATGTATGTGGAACCTAGAAAATTGGTACAGATGAACCAGTTTTCAGGGCAGAAATTGAGACACAGATGTAGAGAACAAACGTATGGACACCAAAGGGGGAAAGCAGCAGCAGGTGGGGTGTGGGTGTGATGAATTGGGCGATTGGGATTGACATGTATACACTGATGTGTATAAAATTGATGACTAGTAAGAACCAGCTGTATATAAATAAATAAATAAAAATAAAACAAGAAAAAAACTTGCTTTAGAATATAAGACTATGAGAAAGGTATTCAATTCTTTCAGAGATTTAAAACAATCTAATCAATATTCTAATTCATGACCATATTAGTAGAACATAGAAATAGTACAGGTATGCAAAATAGGTAACTGGGGACTAATTCACACTGTTTAACTCTAGGGACTTGATTAAAATGGAAATAAAACACTTTGATTTTATAAATTTACTCCATTTTAGTATGCATACAATGGAGAAAAACTTGAAATCAACATGCAAAAGTAACAAACGTTATTTACTAAATCTGTGAACATGCACAGTACCACAGCCTGTTCTTTATGAACAGGATATCTGCAGGTTCATTTTACAAATGTTTCCCCTAATTTTCTGCATATTGTTTTGCGGTTCTCTTTCTTATATATCAGCCTCTGCCCCTTTGCCTCTTCGTTTCTTGTACTTGTGTAGGTTACCTAAGGAGAAGACAGTCAGCGAGGGTGAGCATGGGCTATCAAGGAGCATGACTTCCACCTTGTCCTGGGAAGCTCCACAGGACACCAGCCCATCTCAGGGGCTCCTAAATTCCAAATTAAGAAATTTTGCTCCAGTCATACTTTCACTCAAAGATTAATTACCATTAAATTATAATGGGTGCACAAGACGATGAATCTTCCCTTATTTTTCCTGTCCCTACCCTCTGAGGGTATTGCAGAAAACAGAGTTTTGTACTTACAACCACCTAGACATAATAAAAGAAATTAAAACTCTACAGAGAAGAAGAGATTTTTGTTTTCCTTTATTTCAACCAGCTCAATTCAGATACCTAGGACAAGAAAGAATAATTATTCTCAAAAGTTACTAGTTTAAAACCAAGTAACTAGAGATTTTGCAACATATAAAACAAATTGATGATATGAATATCAGTACTACAATCAGTAAGCAATAACAACACATGTGGGTCCATTTTTTTAAAGGTACAAGGAACCTGAAATGTATTCCTTTTTGATTTTGCATATTCTATTTGAAAATGTATTTCTTAGATTTGATCAACACCTTGAGTCTTCTAACACAGATCTCACCTAGCCTTGTGCAGCAAATATACATCTTACAAAATACCTAGTAAGAGTAAATTTTCAATCACTTACAAGCTGCTTTCTTCATTGATGTGACTAGAGCTAACATCTTGACAAAACCTATACTGTGAAAAGCACAAAGGCAAAAAGTTCCAAATTACTCTGTCAAAACACAAAAATACCATCCTCATTTCACACAATCCTACCCTCCCTCCTTTTCCCATGGATAAATAGTTAAAACCAATAAGAACAGAAGAGTAATCGAATTACTCACGTTGTATGAGAGTATTGATATAAACAGTAATAGACTAATGTCAAAAAGAGGATACATTTAGTCTGAATCCTAAAAAAATAGTTTGATTGAGAATAATCCAACAATGGATGAATTTTCCTGGTGAACTAATTAGAACAGAGTCCTTGCTCACCCAGGGTCTAGAAAGAATCCTCTGAAGTTTAAAAACATTCATAAACTTATATATTATTTTATCTTGATATCGCTCACATTTTATATTATAAAGATACAAACATTTTTGTGACACAAGTTTTCACTTGTTTTCTATTTTTAAAAACCAGAAAACTCTTATCTTAGTTTCAGCCTTCTCATTTGAATACATCTGTTCACAATGCTTGTATAATACATTTTTCAATGCGCTTTAGCTCAAAATTAATGAGGGAAAAATTCTAAAATCCCAGAAACATAAAAGTCATATGTTACAAGGGAATGTATTGATTTAGTAGTATTTCCATGTTTATGTAAATGATTCATAAATTTAGCAGAAATAGAAAAAATTTTTAAACATATGAATATCTGTAAATAACAACAGAGTTACAGAAATGTATTCATATAAACTGAGAAACTTGGAACTCTGCAGAAAATTGACTTTTATAAAAACTTTCATGTGAAAAAAAAACTTGCATGTGTATATTGGCATCTTGAGAAACAGAGTTGCTATATTTTTATAAAAGCAAAATGCATATTTCTGATTTTACTTATACACAAAGAATAATGCACTCTTCTTCATTTGTATATATTGATGCATCATTTTAAATATTTATACAAAGAAAGCGAATCCTAAATACATTTCATCTCTGCGTCTCTCCGTTTGACCTCTCTCATAATACCATTTCTTGACTTAGAATCATTGATTCCAAGGCATACACGTTCATTTATAAAGTATGTCCTACTAACTTTAAATCGTTTATCCTTAGAAAAAGCCTCTTAGATTCAGATTTACCTTTCAGGTGAAATTAAAATTTAAACTTTAAAGAGCATGTTCCATATAAATGTGAATTCCTCCCACCCACATTTAAAATGTTGGTGATATCTTTTATTTATAGAAATACAAATACTATGGTCATTGATGGATTGTCTTAATTTAATGAACCAAACATTTATAATATCCATAAATGTAACATTGAAAGTGAAAAATTCTAACCTTGATTTTAGAAAAAGCACTATTTATTTCCAAAATTGATATTCGAAATTATGGATCTAACAGAAAGTATGTAAAGTTGCCATTTAATAATTAAAAGCAAAACAAAACACCATAGCTTTTATTCAGCCAATGAATCCCCAACTCTAGAATTTCAAATTATAAACAGTTGGTATTTCCAACACCAGTTAATTATCACTGAACCACAGAAGGGTGGTAAATACTCAAAACTAAAGGGTTTTCATCCTTTGGAAACAATATGAATATTAGTGACACCTGACAAAAATGGCCTTTGCTCTGTTTAACATTTAATCAAGTAGTTAATATTAAAACTGGAGACAGAAAAGATGTGTTGAAAGCAGTTACTTGTATACTGAGATTCAGAGAAAAACTACATGTGGTTTCCATTGTCCCATAGCCAACATTTTGGAATTTCTTACAGAATGATATATTTACATTTCTCAAAACTGAAAAAGTCTGCCTTCTTATTGAAGTTTACCATATGTCAAAACACTTCAAAAGCTAAATATTTTATATAAAGAGGGAGAAACTGACTAATCTATAGTGTATATAAGATTAACCAAAGGAAATTTCAGGATGTCAAAAACAGTGTTCTAGTTGTCAGTTAATTAATACTCGAGTAATTCTTGATAAATCCTAACCAATGTTTTAATTTATGTGACTGTATCAAATATGTTCATTATATTCTTATACAGCTTGTCAATTCAGTAACTTACGTGTAAAAGTTAATAAAATATCTGTAACACTATATTTTAACCAGTGCAAGGGTACTCTAAATACAGGATTTTCATATTTATTCAATTAACTGAACTCTATCAGTAAACACAATGACCTCAGGGCCTAACTCATAAAAAATGCATTATTTACATGGAATCTTCTTGAATTTGCTTGAAAAATTAATTATAAAGCAAACTTTTCTCAGTTTATGTACATAGCAATTACCCCCAAGCCCTTGAAAGCAAATGTTATTGAACACAGCTCACCTACATCAATGAGATGACAGAAGCATCAAAAACTTCAGTTTGTATCTAAAGGCTACATGAGTCAACTTACTGTACATGCACAGACATCTTACTGTTCTGTACGGCATGCTGTTGCAAGCATAATGTCCATTTAACATATAGTAAAGATGGGGAACTATAAAATGCACCTAGAAAAAAACCGAGCTAACAACAAAGAGCAGGTAAGTGAATACTTCAAATCTCAAAACATCTACCAATCAGCAAGTCTGAATAACATCTCTCCCAGGATATGAACAAAAATGACTAACACAGATTTTATTGTATGCCTCTTTTAAATCGTAATAACTGAAAAGATTATATATAGATCTAATCCAAGTGAACCTAGAGTCACAAAGTGTTACCACTAAAAGAATAATTGTATCAGATGCCTAACAAGTATTTTACCAAGACTTGGCAAATAAGTGAGAGATGAAATTCTAAAAGGTGACAGAATCATAGGCAATAATAATGGAGACGTATAAAACACATTCCATGGTTGATAAAGTAGTTGACTTCTTGAGAGAACTGTAAAATTATCAGGGAAAGGAGAGCAGATGTTACACATTTGGACTTGGTAAAGCATTTGATGCACTGCTTCATGAAAAGTGACTTGAGAAATTAGTCCAAATTGGCTTGGATCTGATCAGTGTCACACAGATTGAAAACTGCTTGAAAATCAGTAAACAAAAGATCATAACAAATGGCCACATATCCATTTGGGGTAGAGATCAGCCACTGGAATTGGTGTTAAATCTGGTCTTAGTTAATCGTTTTATGAATAATTTTTTTTTTCAAATAAACAATTTTAATAGAAGTTTCAAATGCTGCTGCATTGAAAGATGATGCCTACAAAAGAAAATTAAAAATAATAGAGTTACAAAGAAAAGAGTTAAACACACAGGAGATAATGTTAAATTTAGCTTATAAAAATTTACTCCAGGGTTTCCCTAGTGGCGCAGTGGTTGAGAGTCCGCCTGCCGATGCAGGGGACACGGGTTCATGCCCCGGTCTGGGAAGATCCCACATGCTGCGGAGCAGCTAGGCCCGTGAGCCATGGCCGCTGAGCCTGTGCATCCGGAGCCTGTGCTCCGCAATGGGAGAGGCCACAACAGTGAGAGGCCCACGTACCTTAAAAAAAAAAAAAAAAAAAAAAATTCGCTCCAGAAAATAAGATGTGACTATAAAAGAATGATACTGGTTTTTTTTTTAACACAGACACCAGAACTTACAGATCCAAGTAAATCTTGTCCTTCGAAGTATTCACCCTGAGAAACCAAATATTTAGTCCAGGAATACTGTTACCGTTCAAAATATTTTTGGAACTTCATATGTGAAATCGCCTTAAGAAATCAGTGCCAGTAAATTTTAGTGCCCTTTATGAGCCATATAAGAAAATGTGTCATCACAAAACAGCCATGCTTAATTTTTTCCTACACTTCATTTGTAATAAAAACTTATATTTCCCAGCTTCTTCATCAGACTTAATGCCAAACAGCCTTTAGCTAGTTCTAAAAATTAAAACCACCCTCAGAGAACTAAGATATGTTTCCACTAAAATTATCTGAAAGAATATACCATACATATATTTTTTCACAGGCTTATTTATTCCACCAACGCTTAATGAAAATCTGCTCTATGTTTGTCCCTACTCTTTGACTCTGCAGAGGCTACAAAAACTAAGTAATGATTCTTGCCCTCAAGGCACTCACATACTGGTTGGAGGAGACAATCACATAAATAATTACACTAGTGTAATGAAACTCTGGTAGAAGCATGCTCAGAATTCTGTAAGAGCACAAACGGGATCTGAGGAAGGGCATTCCAGCAGCAGCAGATGTTTGACAACAGTACAAAATTCGGAAACTGGTGGTAGCTCCAATGGGAGCACAGGGTAGATGGTGGAGCAGCCTCAGAAGAAGAGACAGGAAAAAAAGAGGAAAAAGTCAAGATTAAATGTCATACTGAACAGCTTGAACTTAATTCTTCAAGCAGAAGAAAAATAAGCTAGGGAGTCATATGACCTGACCTGTGACTTTTCAGGAAGATAATTAGGGGTTGTGATATGAAGGATGGATTTGAAGAAAGAGAGGCCAGAATCTCAGAGAGCAGTTAAAGGATTTTCATCAGGCTTTGGCCTCCACCACTCCATCTAAAGTGCCTTGTCAAGGTCACCCAAGGTCTGACTATGGTCAGTTCTCAGTGGTCAATTCTCAGCCCTCACTCCATCCTCCTTGATGCACTTTTCTCACTTGGCTTCCATGATACTGTGCTCTCTTGGTTTTCTTCCTACCTTGTTGGTAGTTCCTTCTGGGTCTCCTTTCACTGATTTCCACTCTTTCACCCCAACCTCTGAATGATGGAGTACTCCAGAGTGCAGTCCTAGATTCTTTTCTCTGTAGTTAGTTTCTGGTGATTACACCCAGCCTCATTGCTTTAAGTGCCTTTTATATAAACCTGAAAATAATACAAATGTCCATCAGTGTGAGAATAGATGCATAAGTTGGTACATGCACTCATTAGACTATACACAGCAGTCAATTGAATTACAGTGGCTTCAACAATATGGGTAAATATTAACAGATAAGAATGAAAAGTAAACATAGGAAGGTAAAGGCATGCTATTTGTAATCACACATATTAAGAAGTGAAAATTCAGAGGAGATAAATGGGAACAGAAAATGTTTAGATTTGAATATATTTCAAAGGCATTTGTAAAAGATTTACATAAACTATATAAGAAAGCCAAAGCAGGAGGAGGAAAAGAAAAGGTGAAGAAAAGCTGTGAATAAATTAAAGAAGTTCAAAATTTTTCCTAATACACATTATATAATTATTAGTACTAAGATATAACTTAGGAAAGAAAATCTGAGTACTGCTGAGTATTATTTGTCTTTTTTTTTTTTTTTTTTTGCGGTATGCAGGCCTCTCACTGTTGTGGCCTCTCCCGTTGCAGAGCACAGGCTCCGGACGCGCAGGTTCAGTGGCCATGGCTCACAGGCCTAGCCACTCCGCAGCATGTGGGATCTGCCCAGACAGAGGCACGAACCCGTGTCCCCTGCATCGGCAGGTGGACTCTCAACCACTGCGCCACCAGGGAAGCCCTATTTGTCTTTTTCAAGAATTAAATTAGGTCTCATTTCCTGAATACACACCCCAAGAGGAGATATCCCCACATTAGCTACTACCCACTTCCCAGTGCAAAAGCATACTTCCCTCTTCCAAGCTCTACAGATATTTCCAAGACGGTCCACCTCCCCTTGATCATCTTTATCTTCCTCCTTGTCCCCTATTGACCATCAGTGTCAGGCCTACGTAGATGGTCAAATGTTTATTGAATACTTTGAACTTAATTTACTATGATTAGGCTTCTCTCTTTAAGATTTAAAAGAATGTTTAAGGAATGATTTAGTTCTATATTTTAAAAAGTTGTACTGGGATGTGACAAATGAATATCTTCTGTGAAACAAACAGAAGCATCCCAAATCATTCCTGGGATTATTCTTTATTAAGTATCTGTTGCAGCATATAATATGTGGACATCACAGAGTTTGGTGAGTGAGTCTCTTAAGTTTAGCCCACTTATTCATCTTCTTTTCTTTAGTCTTTCTGCACTTACAACTTGCCTGCCTCCCATCCCCATCCCCATGGCAACCCTACCCTTGCCTCTCTTTCAACCACCACTGCCTCCAACAATGTCAAACTCCAAGGAGAAAGCAGGAAAGTCTGACAGGTTAAAGTAGAAAGGGGAAAAGCATCCAAAGTACATGGTAGGAATTTAATAAATATCTGTTGAGTGAATGAATAAATGAGTTATGTACAACGAGGCTTGGAAGAGAGGAAGAGGACAGAAGAAGGAGCTGGAAGAGGTGGGAAGTTGCTCAAGATGAAAACATGAGTGCTTCTCATAGAATAGGTAGAAAAAGAGAACTCCCTTGAATTGTGAAGAGCTGGTAAGGAGAGGGTCATAGGAATTGAGAGTATTGGGGAAAATTTTCTCACCTGTTCTGTAGCCTACATTTCAGTCAGCCAAAGAGCATAACCAAGCTTCTTCATGTATTCAGGCCACTGACCTACTGTCTATCTCATTCTGCACCCTATTAGGTGGGATGATAAATTTGAGGGTGGTGGGGACTGAGGGCAGGGGTAGAGTAGGTAGAACCGGGCTAAACCCACCTCACTGGTCCACTAACCTTAGAAATTATAATGTTATCCAGCAATTCCTAACCCCACCTGATTCCATGCTCAGCCCTCTGGAGAGCAGAGTTAACAGCATGAGAGATAGAATCAGCTCTGTGCCCAGATCCACTGCTTTGTTGCTGATACAACTGCAAACATTCCAGAAATGAATCCTCCCCCTGCCTGTCAGGACCCATCTATTCTAATTCCTCTCCCTGATCTTGGAAAACTAAAAAAGGACCAGTTACCCTCTGAGTTAGTCGGAGCTTCATTTGTACTCAGTGAGGAATCATATACACAGGCACAAAACTCCAACAGCACAACCGGTGCTAACTATTAGCCTAGATCAATAGTCTCAACAGAAAAGGTCAAAGGTCCAATGGGCTCTGGGAACTCCAGACCACATTACTCTCCACCTTGACCAACTTGACAGACAAGCTCAAATTGCTCTGGCTGTCCCCTTTCAGTGCATTAGCAAAGAACTTCAGGGCTTGAAACTAACAGTCCTTTCCCCTACATTAAATGCTTTTTAAAAAGTAAACAATAATAAGCAGAAGATGACAAAGAAGAAATTGGAACAATAAGGAGAAGGATAATAAAACAGGACAAGAATTTTAATAGCTGGCTTACTTTTCAAAAAGGAATATACACAATTTTGCAGATTTCTTTTATAGAAAGAAATATTTCTATTTTATTTCTTTATTTCATAACAGTAAAAGAGATTTGTGGGGGACTCTGCTGAATGGCATATGGAGATCTGTATGCTTGAGTAAGATCATACTCTAGGGTATAGCAAAGCATCCCAGCCCTGAGTTTTGGAGAACTCTTGCTACAGACCAGACTCAAAAGGCCCCCTGGCATTAAAAAACGACCAGAGTCTCTTATACATAAAAACAGCTCAGAAACTTCCTGTATTGACTTCCTATTGTTGCTATAACACATTTCCACAAACGTAGTGGCTTAAAACAACACAAATTCATTATCCCACAATTCTATAGGTTAGAAATCCAGCACAGGTTTTACTGGGCTAAAATCTAGGTGCTGGCAGGGCTACATTCCTTCTGGAAGCTCTGGGACAAATCCCTTTCCTTGCCTTTTCCAACTTCTAGAGGCCACCTGCACTCTTTGGCTTCTCCATCTTCAAAGCCAGCAATGTTGCATCTCTCTGACCATTCTTTCTTAGTCACATCTCTCTCTGAGTCTCCTCTTTTGCCTCCCTCTTCCACTTTTAAAGACCCTTTTAATACAGTGGGCCCACCTGAGTAGTCCAGGATAATTTCTCTATTTTAAGGTCAGCTGATTAGCAACCTTAATTCCACTGAAATCTCATTCCCTTTGCCATAGTAGCTAACTTATTTACAAGTTGCAGGGATCAGAAAGTGGATATCTTTGAAGGTATCTTTATTCTGTCTACCACACTTCCTTATTACTCCCAAAGCAAATTGGAGGACCAGCCTCTCTCTTTCCAAACCTTCTTTTGATGGCTAGTTTTACCTAATGTCACCTTTCTAAAAAGTTTTGGAAGGAGGTCTAGAACTAAAACTCCCCCAGGGTGGGTACGCAAGTCTTTTAAATGAGCATCAGGTGACACTTAGTTTTAATGGAAACTATATACACCTTAAAAGAAACACAACTGCTGACAGGTGAGAATTTCAGTAAATAAATATATTTGCCCACAAGATAGGTAATTACATTTTAAACCACTAATGCCAGTAAACCTAATACAAAACACAATGTAGCCTGAGTACTGAAATTTTGGATAGGTTGATAGACTTTTTTAATCGTTTTTAAGGGTAGTTTATTTTCTTCTTCCTTAGCACGGAAACATAAAAAAACGTATTCAATAAATAAGCAAACGGAAGGAGAATCAATCTAATATCAACGTGATTTGAGACTTAATGCCAGGTCTCAAGTTGTATGCTGACGTTCCGGAATATAGGGGGCTGAAGGTCAGGGACTCTGGGTAACCTCTGCATTAAGAACACCTTGAGTCAGGAAGAAAGAGAGCATCCTTTCTATTCTATACAAAGGAGCAGCTCTAAAGTCATAGTCCCTCAAAAATTCTATGTAAAAAAAGCTTTGCAAGATTTGAAGAAAGTTTTATTCCAAACTCTAGGCCACACAGCATACACACACATAATCAATATTCACACTGAGGATGTGAAATAAATATGCACACCACCTCCTACTATTTTACAACACTGTCTCTAGTCACACAGACAAGTAAATTCAAGACCCTCTCTATGTAACAATAATTTGAAAGACAAATAATAAAAGTAGAGAAGAGAAGTGCATTTGTGGACACACTGTATGCCAGCCACTTTGCACGTCTTATCTTATTTGATCCCCACAACCTGCAAGGTGTGTGTTACAGGACACTAAGAGGACCCAGGCTCTAGGAAGCTAAGAAATTACCTGAAACTTCACATCCAATTAATAGGTGATATAGTTGAGATTTGAATTCAGGAAAATCTGCCTCTAAAGATTAGTCATATACTCAACCTACTTTATTAGTGACAGGTAGCTGTCTCTCTAGCAAAATCCTTATTGGTTATTAAAAATAAAAGTGCTAGTATTCAGAAAAAGATTAGTCATATACTGCGACATCACACTGACTCTCAAATTAAGATGTGTAAAAAGTGTTCTGAGTTCTTAATAGATATGTGAAATATAAGCCAAGACTTCGCCATAAATCTAAATAAATAAATAAATCTAAATTTAGCCACTGGAAAGAAGTCCCTCTTCATTATATCTGTAAGTAGGACTCAACTGTTCATTTTACATGTCCTTACAATAGTAATCAAACATTTCTTCTTTTGTATTATATGTGTTTTCAAACTGCTATTAAAGATCGTTGGTCAGCAGCCCTTGTGTCTTTTAGCATTTCACTGCTAACGCTCTACAAACTTGGCCAGCCAAAGAAAACGCAGATGGTCCTGTGGAACACAAACCACGGCAACATATGGTATGCATTTATTCCAACAAAGTGTGCTTCTTAACCTCTGGGTGTCGCTCCACCATTTCTTTATAAGGCTACTCATTTCTAAGGAAGCTTCAGTTTCCAAAAAGAGGGTAACAGGCCTCACATGTGTTGTATGGCCACTCAGACGCATATAATGTGTCTGAACGCCTTTAAGCAAGTGCATTTAGCACATGCTCCCTAACACTATCATATGTATTTATGAACTATCTCCCCCAAGATGGTAAGCCCCTTGAGGGCAAGTGCCATGCTTGATATCTCACCTTATTAGCCGCACATGGCAGAGTAACAATACCATCTGTCATGTATATGGCACTGTGCATTCTCTAAATTGCTCTTATAGATAAGCCCCTAACTGCACTGTGACATTTGCCACATCGTCCAGATGAGGCTCACAGAGGCTAAGCAATTAGCTGGAATCACAAACTAGTAAGTAATGCTTTCCTCTAGCCCACAACAGAGAAGTAGTTATTCCCTGTCTTGCATACTTTGTTATTTTCTTCTTCTAAGGTTTTTATTATAAGGACTAATGCCTATTGGCCTTTGCATTAAAATAAATATCATATAGTGGTAGTATACATAAGTGCAAGCCACTGTTCTTAGGGCTTTACAAATATTAATTTATTTAATCCTCCTAGCATCCCCACAAAATAGATGCTGTTTTTATCTGCATTTTACAGATGAAGAAACTGAGGCACAGAGAGATGAACTAATCCAAAATCACAGGACTGGTAAATGGCAGCAGTGAGGTTTGAATCCAGGAAGTCTGGCTCCAGAGTCCATGCCCTTAACTTACTCTGCTCTGTTCTGCCTGAATAAGAATCTACAAAGATCTTTACTCAGGACATGTGAGCCTTTGTTCAACAAGGGGGAAAAAGGTGTGTTTACTCCTTCCTATGTGATTTATTTGATTATATTCTAAAACCTTTCTTCATGCCAATAGAACTCCACGTAAGTACTATACTAAATTTTCCTGTACTGAAGGCATATGCGATGGTTACCTTGATTGACACATAAAATACCCAAAACAAAATACCCCCAAGACTTGAGGATATTTTGTTTTGTGAATTAGAGACATGAAAGGATTACCTAGGTATCAGAAGTGTTACAAGCTCACATCTGTAAGTCTTTCTTGGAGATTTTCATATTTCTTATACAAGAATGTTCCCTGTCTGAAATATTTCAGTGTTCACTCTGTATCTGAGCTTGAAAATTATCTAATCCTTTTTAACTGTTAATTTTCAACTACTTTTTCTTCACACATGCTTTCAATAAAATGTTTAACACTTTTTATGTTTTTATTCCAGTCGTCTTGAAAACATGCTAGTAAACATGCAAGCATATTGTAAAGGTTTAAAATTCATGGTGTGTATACATATATCAACAGGAGCTATGAATTATGTATATCTCAAGCCTATATAAATTAGATTTTGAAGAACAAGCATCACAGTACTCAGGCAGGTCATAATAAGAGATTCCATGTGAAATGTAAAAACTACCTTGAATAAATTATCCATAAGTTAACGCTCTCATTAGAATGACATATTTATTATTTCTGGTTCTGTGACATTCCTTTAATGCACTTTGACTAACTGTTCTAACAGCATGTTAAGAAACCATTGCAGGCCTTTTTCCCCCCTTTGAATTAGCAGACTTTATTTACATTTAAACTAAAATAATTTAAAATAATATAACAGTGAAAACAATCACCCATTTCCCAATGTAGAATACCATTTTCTTCTGCCCAGAAACATTTAATTGAAGCAGGATATAACTTTAGTAATTATTTTTGCACGGAATGACTCTAAAATTAATAGTCAATTGTAAGACTGTTTAAAAGTTGGGAGACTGACAATCAAAACAATCTTAAATGCTTTTTTTGTGTGATGAAAAGGAGTGATCCTTTAATTCCCTCACACACATTAAACTGATTTCACAGACTTTCTGTACTGGTGTTTAACATAGTCAAGTGCTTGAGGTTACATAAAATAAACAATCTTGAGATCTTATTGCAAATGTTTGCAATTTATGATGTAAACTGATTTGTGAAAAAATAACAGGATCCCATGTCACTGAAGCCAAAAAGGCATTTTTCAGAAATCAAAATAGTTCCGAAATTTGAGCATTGCATTATGCTAAAGTATTACCATCTGAGGATCTAAAAAGTTACAAATCTGGGGGAAAACTCAAAATAGATACTTATCAGTTCAGCTTCAAGCTAAGGCCTCCGCAATGGGCCTCCTGCATAATAGGGTCTTTAACACTAATGATGTTTTGAGTAAGCTCTTTTAATTCAGTTTTCCCCAGGGATTTTATAGCTTGGGAAGGCTTTGCACACCCTGAAAGATTTGGGGGAACAACTGGGGGAAATTTTAATTATTTATTGCGATTATTGAGTTTGGACCAAAACAACATGCATGTTGGGGCATATTTGAATCTAAAGTGAAGCTTTCCTCTGACCACTTCTCAGAGTGGCTCTGGAAACTCGGGTTTTGGAATCTCTTGTTCACACACCCAAGCGCCTGCCCGGGTGGCCGTGGCACTCCGGGAAAGCGGGCTCTGCTCGGGCGCCTCTGGGAGGCTGGACCCCCGAGGGACCGGCCCGATGGGAAAGGAAAGGCGGCCTTGGTCCTCGCTGAGTCTCGGGAGAGCGGACTGGGGAGGAGGCGAGGACGCCGCGGGCGGCCCTGACGCCGGTCTCACCGACCGCGCCTGGCTCAGGTACGGCCGACGGGGCTGAGAAACTGGCCTTTCTTCTTCTCGCCCTGCCGGGCTGCGTCCGCGGGCTCCTCTGCCATCCGCGCTCCCACCAGGACCCCATCCCCGCGGGCTCCGCGCCCAGCCCAGCCGGCTCCAGCGGCCGGTAACGTTCCAGCCGACGTAGGCCGCGCTGCCGCGCCCCTTCGCTGGTGCCTGGCGCCCGGCCGGCCTCGGCCCGGACGCAACGCCTCCTTTGACCTCAGGCTCCCTGAGCTCAGCTGCGGGCACAGGCTGGGCTCCGCGTCGGTCGCGCCCTTGGCTGGGCCCCGGACGGAACTGCCAACCCCCGGCCCCAAGTTCCCCCGTGACCTGCGACCTCCCTCGGGGTGTCCGGGGAAACGTCCGAGTCTGCGCCGGGGGCTGGATTAGGGTTGGGGCTTGGAGCCTGCACGTTCGGACCCAGGACCCCGGCGCCGACGGGAGCCAGCCGGAGGCCACCGGCCCAGGCAGGAGGCGCGGCGCGGCGGCTTCAAAGCGCACCCCGCCCCCAAGCAGATGTTTATTATGAAAACTAGGGACGCTTGTCAAGGAGAAGACCCGCAAGGCCTGAGCTCTGAATACGGCCCAAGTCCTGTTCTGTGGTCTTTGAAGACTAAAAGATGAAAATAAACATATCACCCACGTCTACGCGGAGGAACAGCTTTGAGTGCGAGCTCAACCCGGGAGAGGGCCGGGTTGGGGAGGAGAGACAAGGCCCGAGGATACGGGGCTTTGTCGCAAGGAGGGTCTCCTCTACGCATCCTCCGCCCCCTAGGGGGCCCCAGGGGACACTCGGGACACCCTCAATTTTGGCGGAGGGTGTCCCCTATCCCAAGAGTCCGAGAGGGAAGGGAAGGGAAGGTCAGGTTCTGTCCCGGGTCTTTACGGTCTGTACCTACCCGCAAACAGACAGAGCCTTCGGGCTTAGTAGGCAGTATTTCTTCCGGGAGAGGGGACGGGAGGAGGAGGGAGGGAGGGAGGGGCTCCTCGGTCTCCGGAGGATGGCTAAGACCCGGCTTTTCCTAAACACGATCCTAGCTTCTACCTTTCCCTAAATTTAACGAACGAAAAATCTGTTTGGGCCAAAGCGCTAAATTGAAATGGGAGGCGGGGGACCCGCTCTCCCCGGCACCCCCACCGGGCTTCGCGGCTCTTATCTTACTCCCAAACCGCCACCGACTCCGGGGAGGGTCGGCGACCTGGAACCAAGTCTCTGTCTTGCCACAGTTAACCCAGGTGGATTTCGCATCGCGTGATCACGCTTTCTTCCTCCCCAAAATGTTTCCCAAATGAACTTCAAGGGCGAAAGTGCAGCAGAATGAAGAACCAGAGTCCGTCTTGGGGAAGGGGGTTATTCTATGTTATTCTACATGTTATCTGTTCCTTTATTGATTTGGTGTAAAATCAATCCGGTTTCTGTGCTGGGTGGATAAAATGGGGCGGGCGGGGGGCATTTTCTCTCTGGGCTTCCGAGAGCCACAGAGCCACCATTCTCACGGTCCGGTCCCTTGATTGCCGCACATAGGAGAAGAGGCAAGCGCTTTTACAAGTTGGTATAGTCGAGAGAGAGAGACAGAGAGAGAGACAGAGAGAGAGCGAGAGAGAGAGACAGAGAGAGAGAGAGAGAATGAGAGAGAGAGAGAGAGAGAGAGAGAGAGAGAGAGAGAGAGAGAGAGAGAGAGAGACATTCATCAAAAAGGAAGAAAGAAAGACTATCCCGGATAGTTTAATAGTAACAGGAACAAAGATGACGCGAACCCCATCAAATGAAACAATACTATTTTGGTTCAATTGATCGCAAAGTGTCTTCAATTAATAACTTGGCACTTATTTAAAAGGTTTAACAGAGGTGAGACCGAAATATTTTGTACCGACAACACGTCATGAAATAACAGAATCTTCTTTTGTTTAAAATAACTTAATACACTAGAAAAAATATGGCAAATATAAATAATTTTGTTTTCATGGAGAACAAATAGTTACAAAGCTCAACCGCATACCAAAGTTCAGCTAAAAGAGCTTTTCCTCGTTCTTGTATAAGGGATTAAAAAAAAAAACCCAAAAAATAAGGAGGCTTTTTTTAGAGAATTGGGATACAGATTGCTTAGTCCAGGGTATCCCAGTTTAAATAGCTACATGAATTGAGACAAACAAAAATATTACTTGAATATACACCCTTGTGAGATAAAATGCAAATGTTGAAAGTCAACTATCAGTTCACACGTTATAGCCAAAATAAACTTTGTTCGTGTTTATCAACATATTTTACACAAACTTAGTGCCTGTATCTATCTGGGTGTTGTTTAAAGTGAGTGTGATGGGACAGAGAGGGGGAAATAAAGCACGGTCCTCAAATAGGACTTTAGGAAATCTGCAAGAGGGAATACAAGAAAAGGGGGAGGAGAGGGGACTTAACACTGAGCGCCCACTATGTATCAGGCACCACGTGAGGCGCTGTACCTTCACCGTTCCATTTATCTTTTCTTTTTCCTTTTCTCACATTTTCTACCTGCCTCTGTTGTCTTGGGACAATCAGAGTGTAACTTTTTTGCCCTTCAGACTTTTTTCTTTTGTCCCCCAGCATTAAAGACGGGACAAAAATAAATATAGATAGAAATATATATATATCAATTTCCAGATGCTTTGGGTATTGTTTTTATACTGAAAATGAAAATGGAGTTAAGTGCATGTAAGTAAAGCGGGGGAGGGGGGAGACACCATCAATGGAATACAAGTAACATGCAAACCGGAATTTACTGTCAGCAGTCTGGACAGTTCTGCCATAATAATTTTCTCAGAGAAATCATCGTCTGTGGTATCATTTTTGTATTAATATTTTTTCTCTCCTCGTTTTTATACTGTCTTCCCTCTTCTTGCTCTTCCATACTGGTGGTTTTTAACTCAAAGCACCTGATTCAACGTAAAAGGAGGCCCGCCTCTCTTATCAAATTTCTTGTATTAAAGTGAACTTCGCAGAAAAAGGTCAGTTTCAAAACCTGTGAACTTCCCAGCTGCGTACATTTTTTTCATCTTAATTCTTTAAATAAGTATACCTCTTCCTTCTGTTTTGCCTTCTTAGCCCATTTTAAAAAACATACACTTTAAGTTGGTAACTCCCCCCCCCCCACCGCCGCCCCAATTCTCTCGAGATTCGTCCAGGTTCTTTTTCCATATTATTTAATGTACAAAATACTTCAAAATTTTTTTCTTTTTTGTTCCTTGGTTCTCTCTCCGATTTCAGCTTCTGACGAATAGCAATAAGTTCCCTTTCTCTGTTTATCTCTGGTTTGTCTTTTCTACTTTTTTTCCCCTCATTTTTTATTAACAGGATTTTTATTTCTACGCAAGAGTCCATCGTCGCAGTTCTGCCGTGAGCCACACACTCCGCTGTCCCAGCACTCCCTTGTCCAGTCTCTCTCCAGACCTCCCAAACCCAGCCCTACAAAGCCAAATTCTGGGCCCTTGGGTAGGTGAATGGTCAGAAGCCACGGAGCTGGTGCCCTTCTTGGGATCCCAGGTCACGCCCTCCGAGTCCGGGATGCGGAATGGGGCAAGGGGCAATCAGCGGGCGGAAAGAGGCTCGGCTCCCGAGGTCCGGAGCAGGTAACGGAGAAGCAGCGGGGCTCGGAGGGCGTGCAAGCTGCGCGCCGCGCTGCAGGCGCGACGTTGGCGCTGGCGTTGGCGTCACAGACCCAGGGCGGCCGCGTGCTTTTTGGCTTTCAGTCTGAGATCCGCGATGCTGGAGTTCTTGCTGGTAGTCTTGGCGGCAGCCGCGGCGGCCACGACGGAGGCGGCAGAAGCTGAGTCCGCGGCCAGCGTGGCGAGCGGCAGTCCGAAGGGAGGCGCGGGGAACATCATGTAGGGCGCGTGCGCGGCCAGGTGCGGGTGCAGGTGGTGGTGCGCGTGCGCCACGGCGCTGTCCAGCTGCAGCTGCGCCTGAACCTGAAAGGACAAGGGCGTCACGTTGCAATGACTATCCTAGGGTGACAACAGAATAGAAACAGAGCATTAACGGCGTCCAGCTTAGCTCGGGTAAGGCTGGGGCAGGGGACGGGAAAGGGGCATTTGGCTGACCTTATCAGTCTGTTACTGAATCTGGGGCGCCACAGGGATATTCCAGTGACCCTGAGTCTCTGCAACTAGCTCAGTGTGGCCTATCCCCTTGAGTCCCAGGGACTCCCGTCTGCAGGAATTGTGGCCGCCCCCTCGGGAGCTGGGTCTGTCAGAAGGCGACATTACTATTGTGCTAATACATCACCCTCCTGAAAATAACAATGTATATTGGACAGACGACGGGATGAGGGTCATTACCCTCCTCTTTTGATGCTGTCGTACACCTTTTACCCTGCTACTAAAACACTGAAGTACCATTAAGCAAATTACAAAACTTTTAAATGTCACCTAGGGACGTTGTTGCATCTTCATCACAACTGGCACAATTGTTAGTACTTCTAACATTTACTGCTATTAAAATTACCTTGAGATCTTGTTAAAATGTGGATTCTGATTCAGAAGGTCTAGTGTAGGGCCAGAGATTCTGCATTTCTAACAATCTCCCAGCTGATGCTGATGCTGCAGACTAGGAGATCACCTTCTGAGTAGTGAGGGTCTCCTTTTAAGATTCCCCTCTCTCTCCAGTCATTCTCTCTTGCTTCAGAAGCCTAGCATCAGGATACCAGAATCCAGTGGTGCCAGGAGAGCTAAGATCTGCCTAATACTAACCCTCAATACACAGGTGCAGCCAGGTGTCTCCCCCGACCAGGACACTGGCATCTCAGAGTTAATTCATGACTTCACAGTCCTACGGAGCAGGGGGCCTGGCCATGGGGAAGGTCAGGCACTGGTTGGGAAAGGATTGCACACTTAGGCTTGGAGAATGGGGAGTTCAGAGCACTGGGATTTCCCAGGATTAAATCATTGCTGCAGGCTGTACTTTAAAAATATAGTCTTAAAGGTTTCTGTATGGCTAAGAAATGGATTGCAGCCACAAGGTGTCCCTGGGAAGACCAGTGCTTCCCTCTCTACTAGATATGAAGCTTTGCAGCTTTAAAAAATCAAGTCTGAGCTGGGAGTGTATTTATTTATTTATTTATTTGTTTGTTTGTTTATCTTCGGTCAGAGACATTTAATGTGAATAAGAGATAGAAAACACCTAGAAAAATATTTAGAGAGTTGCCTTAGAAACACCTTAGGACTAACCTCTGTACTGGATCTGACAAAATCTTACTCAGAAGGCTTTTCCTTCCTCTCCCCAAGTGCAATCTTTAGTTCATTTTTAAAGGACCCATTGCTGCCCTCAGGCCTCTGTGGGTTTCCCATGAGGAGAGAAAGGACTAGGCATGTAGGCCCCTGACACTGTATAGGTTTTTAAAGGGGAGTAGGCCCACTATATCATCTGAAAATTTATCCTCTACCTGTATAGACACCTATATGGGGGCTCAGAGACAGGGGATGTTCAACAATTCAAGCAAATAGCCAGGTCTTTTCACAGTTAAAAACAGGTTGAAACTGGGCTGTACTTGCCTGCTGAAATGGCATCCTTAAAGCACCTACATTGACGTACGGTGCTACTCTACAAGCTTCAAATTGGCTGGCAGCCCCTATGAGGACGCCTGCAAAAAATGGGGGAACAAAACACAATAAAGTGAGATTAACATGTCCAGCATTGTTTTCCAAGGTTCCAAATGGAACCAAGATAGAACTACTTCCTTTGGAATTGTACATTTATCTTCCTAAACTGCTGCTAAAATGAAAAGCAATGTAATTTACTCCCAAACTTTAGGACTCTCATTAACTGCCTTCGGAGCAGATTTTTAAATAAGGACCATAGTTATCTTTGACAAGGTTCTTTTCTGTCTTCATAATAACAACATCCCCTAATACTCTTTTTACTTAGAGTATCAAATGTTCTTTGTCTGAGAAGCATACCTTTATGCAGTTGATTTTCTTGTTTTCTACATTTAGCTCTTCGATTTTGAAACCAAACCTACAAAGTGGAGGAAAAAATAAAACCTAGATGTTATGACTCAGAGTAATGTTATAGGCAAGGATTGGGAGATATAGCAAGCAATCTTTGAATTATATACAAGAATCTTAATTTCCAAAGTTAAAAACATAAATAAATGACATAAATAGAAAGATTTCATATACTTTTGCGAGATAAGTTGTTTCTTGATAAATTACTGTAGTCCTGGTTTCATGTTTCCACAGTTAGAATCCCCAAGGCTTAAAACTCGCCCTGATACCTGATACTAAAGTGATAATGGGTTTAGATGTTTGCCCAGTAAGACCTGAGAAGAAAATGCTCATTAATAGCCTGTAATATTAATTAGTTTCATCTTCAAGAAAAACCAAACACCAAAGCAAATAGTGACTGTTTTTTGTTTTTTTTTCCCTGGGGGTGGGGGCGATAAGAGTGGGGGAAGAGGTAATTAGTGTCATAAAAGCCTCACTACAAAGAAGTTTAGAATTTCTCTGTTCCTCTGTGCAGCAGAGTGTAACATGGTAGCAGAATAATTGTGCCATTATCATGATAATCTAATTTGCTTCTATAGAAAAAGCCACTGAGTACAGTTAGGGTAGTAGAGAAGTGTCCAGAAGATAGATCAAAATTTAAATAAAGTATGAAAAAATAAATACCAGCAATGAAGTTCACTTATTATGAGAAAAAAAGAAGAACATTCTGTGAAATGGGAGTGGGGTATGAATCAAGTAACTGCTGGATACTATCTTCTCCCAGATATTACCTTCTTAGATAAACTTGCCAACTTTTAGAGGCAGTATGGCAGATTTTAAGAAATTCAAATAAAGCTTGCTTTTATACTCCAATAATATAGCATTATGTTCCAATAACACAGCATATTGACTGATTCATAAATTAATGTTAAAAACATGAAAGTAAAATATTGCTTCAGAGCTTTCTTCTTGTTTTTGAAAGCAAGTGTCACAGTCAATGGAAATCTTCAAAAATTCCCCTGCCATTTAGTGTAGTAGAAGGGTAGATTTCATGCCAGGGTTGCATCCTTTGTGTACCTCACATGGCCTGAGGCTTTTGCCTCTTTTTTCCCCTAGAAGAGTTGGAGCTGATACACTAATGCTCACAACTGTAATAATTATCATCATGTCTTTAAGGGGTTGCTAAGCCTCTAGAGATCTCAGTGCACAGAGCAAAGTAGGAGAGGCTTAAAAAGGAAGGCTCTGCTGTTGATGCTGTGATGACCAAGGCAGCCTATTATTACTTTTCCCCTTTAAAGTGACTGCTCTGTTTTTGTCCTGATCCTATTACAAGATGCAGGGAAGCCCCATAAGAATTGCATAGTTCGCTGCAGATGGTGGTCTCTAGCCCAGAGACCTAGGGAGTATCTGTTACAGTGATACTTTGTAACAGCTGCAGATGTTCAGGCCTAAAACTGCTCCATGTGTTCAAACAAATAATGACTATCATTTTCTCCTATTTTATTATTTGAGTGGAAATACAACCTGAAACATTTAAATTCGTTTTCCATAAAACTAAAAGGATATGTATGCATGTATGTATGTAATTTTTTTCCCCTTAAGCGCTCCTGAAGCCTACTTTTCCCATTACATTCACCGCCACAACCGGTAAAGAAAATCTGTTCCAATGCTAACTCCATTTAGTGTGGCACTTGCTGGGGTCAGATTTTGGAAATGTCAATATTAAGATATGTGGATTGTTTTAAAATCAAGTTTCTGTAGGTTCAGGTTCACTTCCCTGGTTAAGTGAGAGAACAAAGAGTGACCAAACGCATTTATTTCTCTGCTATTTCACACACAGTTTGAGATCAACCGCTAACGGCAGACTGTAAATTTGTGCACTTAACAGTTGCTAATTTTCTTTATAGTCTGTACATCTATAAACCTAATTGGCATATCCGCTTGGCAAACCTAGATCCCAGAGCAGACCCTCAAGGAAACCCAACTCCGCCGAGCAAAATATTCGTTGTAACTTTTAAGGCATCCAGAAGATAAAACGTTTTCTGTGGGATTTTTTTAAGGCTTATAAAAGTAGGCCCATTAGGATTAAACCACATTAAAGGCATCGAGAGGCGAGGGTCGGGGGTGTGGTTTATAGAAACTCTGGGAGCAAGCCCAGCACAGCTTTCTTCTGCTGGGAACATATGTTGGGATGGGGCGGGGCGGTGGGGGGAGCACGGGAAGGCTTTAAGACCAAGATCTACTTTGGAAAATAAGACCTCTAGCAGAGACGTCGCTTCCCTTCTCACCTCACTCCAGACATTTGGACCCACACCCTCGTCGTGTGTACCCCAGGCATGCCCCTCCTCTGCTCCCCGCGACCTCCTCACAGGCGGGTACCTGCACTCGGGCCTCGGACAGCCCCAGCCGTTGGCTCAGTTCTTCACGCATAAAGGCGTCCGGGTAGTGAGTCTCGTCAAAAAGCCTCTCCAGCTCGTTGAGTTGTTCCAGGGTGAAATTGGTCCGACTTCGCCTCTGCTTGATTTTGGTCTGGCCTTCGTCCTCCATCCCTTTCGCATCCTCTTTGCGATCCTTCGGCTCCGGGGACACTGGAGGGGGCACCACGAACAGGACCGCACACGTACGTCCACGCGCGCACACAGCAACACACACACACACACACAGAGACAAAAACAACACAGCAAATGCCATTACCAGATCTGTCTCCAGAAGGATGGAGGATCCTGCCCCCTCCCGGAGTTCCTGTCCAGTTCCTCACCCGGCTGCGAGGAAGAGGATCCTGGAGACGCGAAAAGATCAACTCTGGGCGGCCGCCCGCGGGCAAGGTGGGCATTCACCCACGCATCCCTTTTGCAACTGTGGCCTCAGCTCACCTCCTCACTATTCAGCCCACAGTCCCCTGCCCTCCCCCGAGAACACCAAATCAATTCCACTAACCCTCTCTTGCATTCACTCTCTCCCACTCGCGCACAAAAATCAAAAGAGCCGCACCGGGCGGGTCACAGAACGAGATGCTGGCAGGAGAGCGCAGGGAGGCCACGGACTGGCCTCTTACACCGGCCATTCCCAGAGTGCTGGGCCGTTGTCAGGCCAGCAGTGGCCGCCGCCGGCTCTCTTGTCTCTCTCAAACTTGCTGGTCTAATTTGGGAACAATTGGGCTGAAGGGTCACAGCCGGAGGACAAGACCCCGGGGCCGCATGGCGGGAGCCACTTTCCCGGGCGCTCTCTGCGGACCCAGGGCTTGGACCAAATCCCGCGGACGGCCCACGGACAGTCAGGCAGTCCCTGTCCCCCCTGCCGAATCCCAGTTGCCTGAGCAGAGGCGCCCACGCCATGTTGGCGGCCTGAAGGGCTCGCTGCCCACACCCGGCCGGAAGGCCAGAGGTGGAAAACCAGCTTCGGGGAGCCAGCGAAACAGACCGCTGTCTCTTTCGCTCCTTTCTCCCTCCCCATTGGAAAGGCAGACGCGACCCTGAACGCTTAAACCCACAGAGATCAACAGGTTCAAGCGGAACATTCGGGATCCTCGGTTTCTATTGGTTGCTCAAAGCCTTTTCATGCATCCAGCAGCTCGGATGTTTAATAAAATATGCATTTTTTCTGCTCTAGGTTTGCACACATCCGTTGCCACTTTCCTGTCCTTCCTTCTCCTCCCTTTAAAAACAGGAGCTCCACGAGTGTGAGCATACAGGGACACTAAAGGGATGTGGATATATATATATATATTTAGGCCAAGGGACCGTGATCAGGGGAGCCAGGATCAACATAAGCTGCCCTCTGGAACCTTCAACCTCTGTGCCTGAGTTGGAGACTTGGGTTTTTAAGGTGCAAAAGCTGAGTTTGGATAATCGAGGCTGTTTGCAGTTCTTCCCAGCCCAGAATCCCGATCAGCATGGGTGTTAAAAATCATTTCCAGAAGAGCCGGCCTGCAGACAAATTAATATTTGCCCTGAGCTTGGAAATCAACAATCCCAGGACTTCGTTTGCCCACGGTTCAGACCCTAACTTCGTGGGGGGGTGCCTGCTGGTGTACCCAGGGCCTCGAGCTGGGGACTCAGGCCCCGGAGGGTGCACTGGACCGCCTGACAGTTATGCTACCACTTTCCAAATTTAGGAGTACTTGGTACCCCGTCTGGGAGAAGAACCTCTAGAACTCAGCCCAGCTTGGCATTCTAGTTACCGTGATCTTAAGTGTTTCCCGCATATCTACTTCTCAAAGTTTGTGTTGTGGACGTTTGTCCTTCCTTAGGGAAGAAGTGGATACATTATAGCACAAACTGAAGCCAAGTTAATAGGAAAATATTTCCACAGATATTGCAATGAAATTTAAATATGAAAACACATCTTTCAGATTCTGCCTTTGGCTTTGTTTATTTCATGCCATCCACAGTGGAAGCCTCTCAAACTTTTGGGGCTTCAAAGAGAAAGATGTCCACATTTACAGTTGATTAACAGACTTAATATAATCCCTATTTTGCCCCCAAATTTCCACTTATTGGCCTAAACAAGAACAGACTGTTATAAACGACTTAATTGCTTGCTTAAATATGTGATTCTAAGCATGCCACATATTTCCTTAATTGGAAAAATATGGCAGCACACCAGTTACTGCAGGCACCAAGTGCCAAATTAATTTTATTGTTGAACTCCTTTGAATTGGTACAGGACGCTCCACCGTTTAGAAAAAGGCTTTTCCTAACACTTTCCTGGCACCAAAGGATTATCCCACCACAAAATCAGAGTACTGGATGATGCGACGCAGTAAAATTTCGAAAAACAAACAAACAAACAAAAAAGGAGCCTAACGCATCTCCCGAAAGAAACAGGTCACAGCCTGAACCTTAGCCTGCCTTGGTCTCATTCTACCTTCACAGCTCTAAGAAAATGGGAAGTTTGGGGCCCTAAATTCCAGGCAGCCAGGGTCTTCGCGGAGTTAGCGGCGGCACGAAATCCGGGACGACTCCAGGGTGAAATCCCAATCAATCTCTCTGTCTCTGTATCTCTGTCCCCTTTCTCTCTTTTTCTTTTTTTTCTCAGGCCTAGGAAAGGGGCTCCCGCAAACTCGGCGCTAGATGCTAACTGTAATCCCGCCGCCTGGCCCAGCTAGTGCCAGCACCCCCTTTCGCAGCCCGGCCCAGCGAACTTCCCCATCCGCCTGCGGGCCGTCTGGGCTGCGGGCCCATCCTCCCGTTGGTGAAAATGCGTTTCGGTGGAATGGCAGTAGCGGGAGCATCTGAGAAGGGCGCGCGCAAACCCCACACGCCCCCCCCTCCCCGCACACACATTCGGACCCCACCCACGACCGTGCACACCGTCGGACTCCCACCCCTCCATCCTCACTCCAGCTTCCAAAGCTGGGGTCCAAGAGCCCTTTCCGCGTCCCGCCCCCCTCCCCGCTGGGCCTTGGTGTCCTCTCCCGCCCGAAAGGAGTCAGGAAGGCGGGAAGGGGAACCGCGGCCGGGGGTCAGGCCGTTACCCTCGGTGAGCCGCGGGCTGCCCGGCTCCCTGCTTCTCTCGGCGGCGCCCATGTCCAGCTCCCGGACGGGAGAGCGCGCTCCTCCAGCTCCTCCGCCCGCTCCTCCTCCTCCTGCACCTCCTCCACCTCCTCCGCCTCCGCCTCCGCCTCCTCCGCCGCCGCCGCCTCCGCCGGCCGCCCGGACTGCGGGACTGCTGCGGTCGTCACGGCCCGGCTCCGCGCAGCCGGTCGGCTCCTTGGCCCCGCGCAGCGGTCCGCTCTCCAGCACCTCCCGGTACGTGATAGCCTCCTTCTTCTCCTTCACTTTCTGGTCAAAAGACTTCGAGACGAACGCCGTAAGTTCTTCCATCGCCGCCAATGCCCGTCAGCCCCGCGCTCAACGTCTCCCAGCCGAGCCCAGCTCTTTTTTTCCTTCTTCTTTTTTTACTGCTCCAGCCCCCCCAATAATAACACATCAATGGGACAGGGGTGGGGGAGGAGTGGGAGGAGGAGGAAGAAGAAGAAAAAGAAGAGAAGAAAGAAGAAAGAGGAGGAGAAGTAGAAGGAGAAAAAGAAGTAAGAAGAGGAGGAGGTGAAGGAGGAGGAGGAAGAAGAGGAAGAGGGAAGGGGCGGGGGCCGCGGGAGGGAAATGGGAACTGATGCTTCCCTGCCGGAGCGCGCTTGTTCAATGTTAAGATCTTTGACAATTCTTCCTGCGGAGAGTTCAGATCTGATAGCAACGCAGCGCTTGAAGTCTCACTATTTATACTTCGCAAAGGCGGCCCCTTGTTCTGAGTAAATTACCTCCCCTTCGCAACTCGGAGGGAGACCCTTCCCGGGAAGCACCCGCGCCACTACCTGGGGGTGGGGGAGTGGGGGTTGGGAGGTGGGGGTGATAGGGAGAGAGGGAGGGAGGGAGGGAGGGGGAGGAGGAGAGAGAGAGAGTGAGAGAGTGAGAGAGAAAGAGAGAGAAAGAGAGAGAGAAAGAGAGAGAGAGAGGGAGAGAGAGAGAGAGAGAGAGAGATTGAGATTAAGGCTGGAGTACAGGGGCTGGAGTGTGAGTGAGGACAGCGAAGGGGGACCAGAGGGAGTGGGAAGAAGAGGCAGACAGTCCAGGTTTTCAGATACCTCGGCCGCCTGCGCTCTTGGCCATTAATTCAGGATGACAAGAATCCATAATTAATTTAATTAGGCGTGGATTTTGCGTTGGTGTCACGGCTTACTTAAACACTAGGGAGCTGGACTTATTCCGCCGGGGCGTGGTCAAAAGGAAACTGACAAGTGCGCGACTCCTGGAGTCAATAGGGTATCCCGACTTGGCATCCGACCCTATGTCCTCGCCGGGCGTCAGGGTGCAGCGCAACTGCTCGGCCCCGCATTGCTGCCCGGCAACCCTGCCCTGCATCAGGCGCTCGGGACCCCAGTTCTGTATCCTGACCCGGTATCCCGATCCTACATCCCTACTACCCCGACCCGAAACCTTGTAGCCTGGCATCCTGGCTTCACAACCCTGCCGAGTCAGGGTCTTTTCCAGTTTCTCAGGCGAGCGCAGCTCCTTTCAGGGGCTTCCGGGCCCGCGGCCAGAGCTGAGCCTGGGTCTTCACCAAGCTCCCTGCCCCGGGGAGTTTGTGATTCACCCCATTATTCGCGTCCTGGAGACCGAGCCGACTCCTCTACGGACAAACCCTGCTCGAAGTGGCTGGTTTGTTTAACACATTTCCCGAGCAGCTGTTCCCTGACAGATTCCATTTTAAAGTGTTTCCTTAGCGCTTGCTCAAGGACAGTTTGACTTCGTTCCCTCTTTGAGGTCTCAGGACCCTCACCCTTCTCCCTTACTCTTTGCACCCGGACCCCTCCCACAATGAACTACAGAAACTCTTCTTTAGCATCCCGGGAAATATTCTAATTGATCTCCTAATTTTGAAAAGAAAATGATTATCCCTCTTTGAGTTTGAAAAAAAATCGATGTTAAGTTTGTGGCCCATCTAATTTATGTACCGTGGATTATTAAAAAAAAAAAAAAAACCTCGCCGGGAGAAAAGCACCCCCCCCCAAGCTACGATTTAAAATATATTCCTGGACTATTTACATCGAAACTGTTATATGGAAGGACACATCTATATTCCCGCGTCATTTGTCCGTATTGTGCAGGACAAAGCTTGCTGTGAGAATTGTGGCCGTATATATACCCCTCACATAAGAATATTTACATATGAAAAAAATATTTACATATGGAAAGTTATATTTACCTGAGTGTGTAAACAAATATACCTCTTCAAGTGTGGCTTTGGGGACATTTTTGAGTAGTCTGAATGTTAATGCAGTCTTTCTGATGTTAAAGGTAACTTGTTCGTTTTCTTGGATCTTATACTCTTTGTAAAAATAAAAGCAATTATAGAACTTTGATTCCTATATCTTCCACCCATTGGTTAAGGCATTAACACAAAGTTAACAGATAATTTGAGAAGTTCCATCAAAGCAACTGAAACGTGTAAAAAGAGAACACAATTACAACTTAATACATTAATGTTTCTAGAATGTATGTAAATAGAAGCTATACATAACTTTATGTCATACCACAGTACTCAGATTAAAATATTCAGTTAGTGAACTTAATGAAGATGGAAATCACACTCTTTAGAACTGTTACTTTGCCTTTTTTCTCTTGAATTCTAAAGTTTTTTTCTTCTTAAAACATTTATTTCATTTATTGCTACTTTTAGGAAAAACAAGATCTTTAAGTTTCCAGTATCAATAGCTTTTAGGTATCAGTAAATTACACGAGTGTTTGCTTTTTATTACACTACAAGAGACTCAAAGTACTCACTTTTCAAAGTTATATGAATTTAGAAACATGATTTTACAGTTAGTCTTGGATTACTATTTGTGACCACTTTACTCCTGATATTATTAGAGGGGAATAACCATAAAACTTTAATCCTTTATGAAAATCCCTTTTTAAGGTTATTTAGCAGAATGACAAATAATGGGATCAGCTAAATGGATGTGGTGCTCAAATAGCTCTCAAACTGAGGTGTTAAATGTGTATTCACAAACAGCTCCAAAAACAGCCACTATTAAAAGTATGGTAAGGGATCAGGAGGCTCACCAGCTACTTTTTTTGCCTTTTCAAGCACATGACTTTTAAGTCTGAACTCAAAATCCATCTACTAAGCTTGAGGGAAAGATGAACACTTTAAAGTTAATTAGGGAAGGCTTGGATACAATAGTTGTATAATTCACACGAAATAGATTTTCCCATAGATTTTTCTGGCGCGTTGCTCTTAGTATATTTACAAATAGTGGCGTTCCTATGAGATGGAGCTAAGAGAGATCTGTAGTATCTAACCACGGATTCCTACTGGCCTAAGGGAAGTTTAGTTTTAAAAAACCCCACCAAACCCAGGTTTTAAAATCATATACTAATAAATGCTCACCAAGTTCTAATGATGTTTCTTTAAATAGCAAATATTTTCCGAGGACAAGACATTTCAAAATGCATTTCTGGTAAAAACAAACAAACGAACAAAAAAATTGAGAGTACAGTTGACAGCCTGCAGACAGATATACAGTTTCCAATAAAATTCAGGACCCCAAAGGTTCATTTCCACCGCCCACTCCCCCACCGGCTCTTGAATTATTTAAAATAAACATGTAGTACTGTAGTTAAGCTTTAAAATGGTTCCTCAAAACAGGTTAGTTAAGGTACAGTCACTTATGAGAAATAAAATTGTGGAGGTGGTTTTCTCCATCTCAAATGTCTGTGGAAAACTGTAGCTTGGGTATACAGCAGTTGTGAACGAGTTGGTTCTCACAGTCGACCCAAACCAAGGCCAACAATTTACCTCCTTATCGATGCTTACTTATAGTAAATAAGAAAAAAATGATGTTCACGCAAGGACATAAAGTCGTATGAGTTACAGAAAATGCTGAATTGCTTTCATTTGTATTGGTTTAAATAACAACAACAAAAACCCCTACACATTTAATTTATTTTCCAGAAGAAACCTCCTTTCCCTGCCTCGGGCAGTTTTCTCCCATTCCGCAACCAACCAGTTACTTTAACGTGAGAAAAAAATTTGCGCCCAACCTGTGCCTTCACCTTCAGGGCAGAAGAAACGCCGACTTTTAATGCATTTTTGCAAATAAATCATTACAATTTAATCACACACGACTCTGACGCTATACAGACACACTCCCATGATTTATTATTGTTGGGCCAGTTTCCTCCTCCCCCAGCGTGAGATAATCGATTTTGCTACGTGTGGTTGTCTATATAACTTCCTATAATGCAGATTGGTTTACTGATTATCTGTGACGATAACGACGGTTACTAAGGCAATAATACTTTTCAGTCCCCACCTTTATTGCTTTTTGGTAACAAGGAACTCAAATAATCAAGCAAGCAAAACCAACACCAAACAAAAAATTGGCGGCGTGACAATCTACTCCCTCGGCACTCCTAACGCCTGGCAGCCTCCATCGATGCACTCGAAAGCTCGGCTGACGCTGCCTGGCGGTGAAACCAGGAAGGCGGTGAGCTTAAACTGAAGTAAGTTCTGTGGACGCCGGCGGCGCCCAGATTTGAAGAAACGTTTCCAGATCTGCGGCGCTTGTAAGTCTACGGGAGGTGTAAGCCCGAAGGCCGGAATCCAGGTGATGCCCGCGTCCGGGGCGTGAGAGGCGGCGCCTGCAGCCGAGGGTTTCCGAGGCCCTACTCCGGCTTGAGGCGGCGCGGGCCTGGTGCAGTCTGTGTACGGGAGGCAGCTGCAGCGGAAGCTGCGGGGGGTGGTGGGGGTGGTGGGGGTGCTGGCCCGGCGGCGTGCCGGGCGGCGTAGTGCGCAGGCGCCTCGCACCTGGAGGAGTCTGACCTTTGAGGACCAAGCTGGGGCCTTAGGGGGGTGGCAGCTATCGGGTGGTACGTGGTCGCAGGCCTCAGGCTAGGCCCTGAGTCTCGAGGTGGTGAGGGAGAGTTAGCCACCTGTTTTCCGCCTCCGTTCCTCAACACCTCTCGCACCCCTACCCACACCGCCAGTCCCTGATCCTTGATAGCTGCTTTTGGGTTTCTGGGTTCGTCTTGTAAGGGGTGACCGGTGCTTCGTCACTAGCTATAGGTAGGGTGGAGCGTGAGGCAGGCTGCAACCTGGCGTACTCTGTCCCACCCACTCCGTTGTCTCTACTTTAAATCCGCCTCCCCTTCCAACTCCGCCCTCCCTCCCCCGCCCCTCCCCCACCACCACTTCCTCCTCCCCCTCCCTCACGCTCGCGCACTGAGAGGAGAGAGAGTGCTGGGTGAAATACACTTTCCTTCCTTAACAAATAAATACACTCGCCTTAAACGCTCATCTGTTTTCTTGACTTAAGGGCTTGTGGCCTTGTGGTCATAGCCCAAGAGCGTATGGCTACCCTTAAACTGTTTCCTTTGGTGAGAGGTTATAATGCACTGTTATACATGTTGCCTGCTTTTGATTTTAGGTCATCCTTAATTTCTCTTTTAGAGGTTGTATATCTTTAAATGCACAGTGGAGGCCAATTTCTTTTTCTTTTTTGCATTTTCAGAATTAGCAGTAACTTATTTGTATTTCAACTAACTAGGTACTAGGTAGTTAAATAAATTAAAATGTCTCGTGGTCACAAAAAAGTATTCAAGTTGTCATCTTTGGACTTAACCATAAAAGCTCTAAGTGAAGGAGGTACACAGAGTTTTCAGGTTTAAGGATTGGAGCAGATATGACAGGTGCAACCCTGTGAGGAAACTGGGTATCCTTTGAGAGCCCCGTTAGCCCTAGGGTCTATAAATATTCACTTTATTTGCAGACACAGGAGATTTCCTGCTAAGTGATAGCACTTTATTACTGTATGTTCTTCAATAAGAGGGCTAAAAATGTTTGAAACTGAAAAAGATAAAAGGCAGCTGGCCTTACCAACTTGACTAGTCTCAGCAGAGTTGTGTTATGAATTGGAATACTTGTGTAATAAGATTGTTGTATTAGATGTATAGGTATATTTTCTGCCTTCATTTTCACACCAGTGGGAGGAAATTCGTATGACTGATAATGTTTTTTTAAAAAAGACGCTAGTCTGCATATTTTTAGTTGTGCTGGGAGGAGTGTTTTGATAATTCTGTATCTCTTGAGTTTTGCTTTATTTTGCTCATTAAGCTAGAATTTTACCTTAGTTCTTTTATTGCTTTGGGTGGTTCTCTGCTTGTTTGTGGATTTCTTCCTATGCTAAACGGTGTTAACCCCGTTTTTACTTTTCTCTACCTCTTTGAGGTGGAATTCCCATTGAAATGACTGTTCCTCCCCCCTCCCCTTTGGTCATGTGTCCAAGATCAAAAAGATTATAGTTTGATATACTGTGAATGAGTAGTGGTGAAATAATTATAAACTGTCATGTCCTTTAGGAATCTTTGTTCTCTCTTAACTGCCTGCTTTCTGAAAAAGATAACTGCTTATTCTACCTTTATTGATTACCAGACAAAGGAACTACTTGTGTATGCTTTTAAGCTGTCTTTTGAGTGAACACATTTTGGCTCTACATCTTCAATCGGTCACCTAAACTTTACAGTAAGATGTTTTTGTAAATTGATGTCCTACTGTAGTCATTATGTCATGGCTTCAGTTCTATAGTGGGAGTAGTTGGATATGGTTTGAAACCATGAGACTACAACCAGGAAGTAATAGAGGCTAGAGTGAGAACAGAAAACTGAGAGCCTTAGGAGATGTGTCCTTGTGTTGCCTTTTCTGCTTACAGATAGATTGAAAAATTGTTAAGTTCTGGGATTCCTAAAAATCTGTGCTCAATTCATCATTTCTCTTATCGGAAAGAGCTATTAATGGGTCTTTCCATGTGTTATACCTTACCAATGGAGTTAAATATAAACAGTTCTTCCTTACTAGGAGTGTGTGATATAGATTGACCACCATGACTTGAATGAGCAAATATATTCAATTATATGCTAGAGACATTATGGAAATCCAGAGGTAAGTATGAATCTAGGGAATTCAGTACTGTCATGGATAGAGAAGACAGTTTGTGGATCTACCTCTGATTTGTTCTTAGTGTTCACTTTATTTTCTGAATAAATATTTGAAGTTAACTATAATAAAGAAATGCAGTGGCTTTTTGCTTTCTCTTATTGAGATTAATTATACTTCAGCATGATTTTTTGAAATGTAAATGTGTTACTTGAAAAAATATTTATAGATTTATGACAGTGATTTTTTAACTTTTTTCACCCCGTTGCTTTAAGGAAGGATGTTATATCTTCCATTAACTTTTATGAGTTAATGTAACCATTCTTCTAATATGTATGAATTATGTTATTTGAAATTAAAACATAGAAAAAATTTACACCCATCTCTCAATCTCTTTTTTGGTCACCAACAAGGTACATAATTAGATGTATGTCGTTTTCTTTTTTTCCTACTTCTTTATGCCTTCTATAGGGACTTAATAAGCTGGACAAAAATGGAGAATGGAAATGACTGTGGGTACCTTAGAGTAGTGGGTCTCACAGTTTTTAGTTTTAGGATCACTTTAGATTCTTAAAAGTTATTGAGAACCCTATGAACTTAAAAAAAAATTATTTATTTGTTTATTTACTTTGGCTGCACCAGGTCTTAGTTGTGGCATGCGGGATCTTTAGTTCCGGCATGCATGCAAGCGAGATCTAGTTTCCTGAACAGGGATCCAACCTGGGGCCCCTGCATTGGGAGTGGGGAGTCTTATCCACTGGACCACCAGGGAAGTCCTGAGGACCCTACAAACTTTTATCTACATGGGCTATATCTAGAAATATTGCCTTACTAGTAATTAAGCCAGAAAAATTCGAAATATTTATTAATCCACTTAAAAATAACAATAATAAATCCATTACTTGGTAACATAACATATTTGATATGAAAAATAGCTATATTTTCCAAAACAAAACAAACTTAGTGAGAAAAGTGGCATTATTTTTCATTTTTGCAAATCTCTACTATCTGGCTTAATAGAAGACAGTTGGATTCTTATATCTGCTTCTGCATTCAGTCTATTGTGATGAGTTTTTTGAATGAAGTATATGAAGAAAATCTGGATTCACACAGATATGGTGTTGGAAAAAGTAGTATTTTAATAGCCTTTTCAGATAATTACTTCTTTAATACTACTCCAGAACTTGACAAGTAGTTTCTTAAAGGTTGGTTGCAATGTGTTATTTGAAACTATATCAATGACCTTTTCATGCTTACATTAAAATCTATTGGTCTGGGCTTCCCTGGTGGCGCAGTGGTTGAGAGTCCACCTGCCGATGCAGGGGACACGGGTTCATGCCCCGGTCCCGGAAGATCCCACATGCCGCGGAGCGGCTGGGCCTGTGAGCCATGACCGCTGAGCCTGCACGTATGGAGCCTGTGCTCCGCGACGGGAGAGGCCACAACAGTGAGAGGCCCACGTACTGCAAAAAAAAAAAAAATATTGATCTTTCTGGCACTGTGAATGGATTTTTTACTCATATATGATTCTGTGACATCATGCATTGGTCTGTTGGAAAATACTGGTTCACTGAGTTATTATGCATCTCTTCCAGATATTGACACCCTTCATTATATAATATTTAAAAAATTCCCATATGTTAATATCACCATTGATATCATCAGAGGAATCTTTTTTTTTTTTTTTTTTTTTTTTTTTGCGGTACGCGGGCCTCTCACTGCTGTGGCCCCCCCGCCGCGGAGCACAGGCCCCGGACACGCAGGCTCAGCGGCCGTGGCTCACGGGCCCAGCCGCTCCGCGGCACGCGGGATCCTCTCGGGCCGGGGCACGAACCCGCGCCCCCCGCACCGGCAGGCGGACTCCCAACCACTGCGCCACCAGGGAAGCCCTCATCAGAGGAATCTTTAAGTGCTGAGAAGCTGTCAATCTCATGGTGACAAATACATGTTATCCAACATTTTGATTTTTGCTTGAGAGCTCAAATTTTATCATTGGCAACAAATTGACACTCCTTGAAGTGAAAGACTCCCTTAATTCATTTTTGAGAAAATGTCTGTCAGATACCCAAGTCTGAATAATCATAGTCAGTTCTTTAAAATAAATAGTGTTTCAGGATAAAAGCAGCTAGTTCAACTTGTAATTCAGCTGCACAAATACTTTTCTCAAGGTAACCATCGTTCTTCAGTATGCAGCAGCAGTTATGTGTATTTCCTAATTCATCACACAGAATATTAAGATGTGTTCTCAAGGGTTGAAATTTAATAAAATTAATGACTTTTACTGCTTTATCAAGGACATTCCTAAGTGCAACTGCCTTTTTTTTTTTTTTAATAAACTGTGTGTTGCAGTGAAGAATTCAATGACTGCTAGTACCATTTGGCCCCATTGCCTTGATTCCCATTAAAGCACCAGCAGTTTTGCCTACCATTGCTTCTACGTTATCAGTGCAAAAGTCAATACAGTGAAAAAGGTAAATCATGTTTTAGTATTATAATAAAAATAGTTTCGACTTGTTGGATCCTCTGAGGTCTTAGGGACCCCCGGGGTCTAGAGAACCACTTTGAGAACTGCTGTTTAACTGGAATGTAAGCTCCTTGAGGGCAAGGATTTTTCTCTCTTGTTCATTTATGTATCCCTTGTACCTGGGCCTGCTGTCATCCTGGAACTTTTTAACCTATCTCAAGTGTTAGACCACTTGTTTTCTGAATCTGAGTCATCTTTGTTCACTCTCTCCTTTTGGTAGAGCACATCCTTCAGTACCTTCCTAAAAAAGGGTGAGTGTGAGGTGTAATTTTGAGCCTTTGCATATCAGAAAATGTCTTTATTTTGATCTCATATTAGATCTGTGATTGGGCTGAATATAGATTGTAGTTTGAAAATAATTTTCACTTAGAACTTTGAAGGCAAGTCACCATGGTTTGCTGTGTTGCTGCTGAGAAGCCCTGTGCCTTTTATTGTGATTCCCCATTTTTTTATCTTTAGAAGTTTAGGATCTTCTTTGTATTCCTCATTTCTAAAGTTTTATGAGGTATGTCTGGTATAAGTCTTTAAATTCATTGTCCCAGGGATTTAGGGCAATTCATATCTTTCAATTCTGGAAATTTTTAAAATTATTCTTTGGATGTTTTTCTTTATCTCTTTTCTATGCTTTGTTTCTTTCTGGAATGCGTATCAATTGGATATTGGACTTCCTGGATTGATCCTCTTTTACCTTCTGTTTTTTATCTTTTTATTTTTTTACTTTTCATGAGTGCTTTGATAGTATCTTCTAAGCCTATTGAATTTCTTAGAAATTATCATTTGTTTAAATTTTAAGCTTTCTCTCCTGTTTATGGATGTTCCTCCTATTCTTGTTTGCTGGATCATCTTCTCATATATTTCTGAGGATATTAACTGATTTTTAAAAAAATTTCTGGCATGTTCCTGGTTTACTATGAGTTGCTTTTTTTTTTTTTTTCTGTTTGGCTTCTGTCTCTCATGATGAAGTCTTTCATCACATGATTGATTTTCCTTTGTTGTATAATTACTAAAAAGTTAACAAAAAAGTTTGTAGAAAGAAAGTTTACTGTGGGGAATTCCCTGGTGGTCCAGTGGTTAGGACTTCTTGCTCTCACTGCCAGGTGCCTGGGTTCAATCCCTAGTCGGGGAACTAAGATCCCACAAGCTGCATGGCGCGGCCAAAAAAAAGAAAAAGTTTACTGTGTTCAAGGTTTGGGCTTGGTTATAATACTTGCATAATACTTATGTATCTTCTTCCAGGTACTGTTTAGTTTTTGGAGAAAAGAATCCTCTATCTGAATTCTTGGATCCAAGCACACACAGGGCTACAGTATTTACTGTTAGATTGTAGACTTTCACTTAATCCCTTTAACTTTTAGTTGAGCATCTCTCTGCCCTTTTTTACTGTGCCCCTGGACCTGGTGCTTCACTGTTTCATCATTTTTCCAAAATAAACCACCTCTTCTGCTGGGATTGGGGAATAGTAGTCACTTATCTGGGTTGGATGGCAGAGGGGACCTGGGAGATTACTTTTTTTACAGGCCAATTCCCTTGTTTTTTTAGTTCTGTGCCTCATTGTGCCTGCTGTGGTATCTGGTGTCTCGAATTCCTGATCCTTTCTGATTTTTGCTATGTGAATTGGCTTTTCTCCTGTTGGAATTCTCTGCAGTTGCTTGATGTTCAGCTTTCTTAGCTCTAAATCCTGCATCTGTTTTTCATTTGCTAAAAATTTGTTGACATGTCTTGTCTACTGTTCGTGTTGTTTTCTCCTCTGGTCTCTTTATCCTTGTGCATTTATGCTTTTTTATCTTTTACTCTAATTTTAGTATTTGTTAAACCAGATAATAAATAAAAACTCATCTTAATTTATATGGTTATTTGTGGGTAAAGAAAATTCTTAACTGTTTAAAGGTGAAACCAAGAAAGGAAGAAAGACAGGAAATGAGAACAGTTAGATGATCACTATTACTCAATTATGTACAAATTTCTTAATGAAAATACAGACACACAGAGATATGTGGTTACATATGATATGTAATAGATATATGGATATAAATATGTAAATGGATATTATATACACACATTTAAATATATATATGTATATATGTACATATATACTATATGTATATGTAGGATTTCCTAATCATAGTATTTTGAAAGCTGGAAAGGATCATGGTGGTCTTATATGCAGTACAGTTTTGTTTTCAATGAGGAAACTGGCTTAGATATGCTAGTGAGTTACTGAATATTTCAAAACCAAGTTTTCCCATTGTTTTGTTGAACTGTGAAATGTTAGAAATGTGAACAACTTTGAGGTTCAGAACTATATTTAAAGTCTAATTCTGGCTCCAGGTAAATAGCTTTAAGTCTTGAATTGAGTTATAATAGTGATTTTTCAACTTGTATTGCATTAGAGTCAGGGAAGGGATGGCTCACCTGGTTCTGAAAGCAAAGTTGTAATTTAATGTATTGCTTTCTTTAGAGTAATGATATTTAACTTAATTTGAGTAAATATTAAAGGAAAGTGTGAGATTTTTGTTTATCTGATCCATGAACTATTTATCCTATTATATAAGATGAATCTTGCTTTTATGTGACATTGAAAGGTAGCTAATACTTATTTTAGTAAAAAAATAAAATTGTGTATGAGAATCTAACTTAAAAGTAAGACAAGTAAGCTTCTTATAAGCTAAGTTACTGCCTAAATATAAAAACCTTATATTCTATTTGTGTAATTTTTTTCTTTTGTATACTAAATATACAAATATACCATAGCCATATAGAATATAATTAAAAAAGAGAAAATTTACCCAGTTTCCTCACTTAAATGTTATCAGTTGTCTTCATTTTTGCTCTTACTTATTTATACATAGTTTCTTAGTCTCTGTACATGCAGTTTTAAATAATGCTATAATGAATATCTTCATGAATATATCTTTTAAGAAAAACTTTCCAGATATATTCCTAGAAATAGGATTGCTTTGTCAGAAAAGTAGCAACATTTTTATGACTCTTTATTTAAATTGCTTAATTGCTTTCTGGAAGGATTATATCATCACTTTATATAGATATTAGTAGTGTAAAGAGTTGACTTCATTTTTGGTTCTTTAGTTAACAATACTTCATCAACTTTGGTACATTATTTAACATTCCTCCCTCAAATTTCACAAGTGACGTGGTGAGGGTGTATTGATTCAGTTTTTTTTTTTTTTAAATTATTTATTTATTTATTTATTTATGGCTGTGTTGGGTCTTCGTTTCTGTGCGAGGGCTTTCTCTAATTGAGGCAAGAGGGGGCCACCCTTCATCGCGGTGCGTGGGCCTCTCACTGTTGTGGCCTCTCCCGTTGCGGAGCACAGGCTCCGGACGTGCAGACTTAGCGGCCATGGCTCACGGGCCCAGCCACTCCACGGCATGTGGGATCTTCCTGCACTGGGGCACGAACCCGTGTCCCCTGTATCGGCAGGCGGACTCTCAACCACTGCGCCACTAGGAATGCCCTTAAATTTTTACATAGTTAAAAAAATTACTGTATTGAATTTCATCCATTGTGCCATTATGTTAGAAATAATTTTCTTTGAATTTAAACCTGTAGAAATGGGACGCCGGTCATCTGATACTGAAGAAGAAAGCAGAAGCAAGAGAAAAAAGAAACACCGTAGA
This sequence comes from Lagenorhynchus albirostris, assembly GCF_949774975.1. Taxonomy (NCBI): domain Eukaryota; kingdom Metazoa; phylum Chordata; class Mammalia; order Artiodactyla; family Delphinidae; genus Lagenorhynchus; species Lagenorhynchus albirostris. Next base: position 39,435,379 of record NC_083099.1, read on the forward strand.
CGGTCTTCTTCAAGTAGTTCTTCAGATAGTAGAACATATAGCCGAAAGAAAGGTGGAAGGAAATCAAGGTCAAAGTCAAGATCTTGGTCCAGAGATCTTCAGCCTCGCTCACATTCTTATGATAGAAGGTGATTTTCATAATTTTACTTATGTAGTAGTGAGAGTAACATTCTTTAGAGTTCGTATGTTTCTGTGCTTTTAATTTTTCTGGGTAAAACACTTTTCTTTTTGTAGTTATATATTTATGAGTCTCAATCCCCAAAGGGTTTTGTTTTGTTTTGTTTTCCCCCAGGCCCAGCGCATGAGTCTTCATCCTTTGTGTATTCTTTGTAGACGGGAAGATACAAACTGGTATAGTTCTCATACCATATTAGTATCTGATAATATTTGGGAGGCAAGTAATATTTGATTATATTTTATTTCAGACGCAGGCATCGATCGAGCAGTAGCTCTTCTTATGGCTCCAAAAGAAAACGAAGTCGAAGTCGTTCAAGGGGTCGAGGGAAATCCTATAGAGTTCAGAGGTCTAGGTCAAAAAGCAGAACAAGAAGGTATGCCATATCAGATATTTATTGCTTTGTAACACACTATCCCCAAATTTAGTGACTTAAAGCAATAATCATTTTTTTTTTTCATAATTTACAGTTTTGACTGAGCTTAGCTAGCAGTTCTTCTGCTAGTCTCATCTGGGGTCGCTTATGTGGTTCTAGTTATCTGATAGCTTGACTGAAACTGGATGGTCCAATGTGGTGTCATACAGTATCTGGCATTTGGTGCTGGCTATTGGCCGTTGGCTGGGGGGTTCCTTAGTTTCCCTGTCGCTTCTCATCCTCCAGTAGGAATGGCTGGGCTTTTTCACATGATAGAGGAAGTATTTCAAGAAGAACAGAAGTTGCAAAATCTCTTAAGGTCTAGCCTCAGAAATAACCCAGTGTGTTATGGAGTGAATGTTTATGTCCCCCCTAAATTCATATGTTGAAGTCCCAAGCCCCAGTGAAATTGTATTTGGAGATGGTGTCTTTATGGAGCTAATTAAAGTTAAATAAGGTCAAAAGGGTGAGGTCCTAATCCAATAAGGCTAGTGGCCTTAAGAGAGAGTGAGATCTTTCTCTCTCTTTGAGCACGCACTCAGAGGAAAGGCCATGTGAGGACACAGTGAAAAAGTTGCCATCTATAAACCAGGAAGAGAGCTCTTATCAGGAACCAGTCAGCTGGCATATTGATCTTTGACTTTACAACCTCTGTGAGAAATATGTTTCTGTTGTTTAAGCTGCCCAGTCTATGGTATTTTGTTATAGGAGCCTGAGCAGACGTGATGTCACTCCACCTGCATTTTCTGGCTGTGCTCAAGGGCAAATAATACAGAGCATAGCCTATCTGGAGAGAGTTGTACGTTTTGGATAATGCTAGAAAATATGGTTGAATCGGATGGGGACCATGGTATGGAGGGACTTGATAGAAGCAGGTATTCAGAAATTATTGAAGGCTTTTGAGAAGAAGAGTGCTAGGATAAAAACATTTTAGCATTTTAGGAAGATCAGTTTCTTTTCTGTTTAGTTTTTCATTCTATTAGGCTCTAGTTGTGGGGGTATATTAGCAGCCTGATTTTATTATCTGGGCATAAAATTCTATAAATCTCTCTGAATCTGAAGTTGGATAATAGCAGTAAGTCCAAATGTTTAACTTTTCTGGCCTTGTATTATTTGGCCTCAGCCTCCTCTCCTTTGTACACACGCAACATACACACAAGCCATTCTGTGTTACATGCCTTTTGTTCTCCATCTATGTCTCTGAGTTGCTAGCTTTGTTTCTTTGAGCGTGCTCTTTCTTCCAGTTTCTTATATTATGTCTACTTTGAGAAGTTTTCCTACCCTTTAGTGTTCAGTTCTATTTAATCTCTAATTTTCTTCTTCCTTAAATCCTTTTTTGATTTTTACCTTTTCACTCCCAAGTCAAATTTAATCCATCCTTTCTCTGACCCACCATCACATTTGATTCCTGATTTGTAACAGTTACATTGTGAATATTATGTTTTTGTTATTCTCACATACTGTAAACTCTTGCAGGGCAATCTCTTGGTACCTAACATAATGCCTTGCTTGTAGAAGCTGATTACCAGAAAACAACTTCAGTTGAAAATTTCCTGTCAGTGAGAATAGAAATAATAATCCATGCTTTTGTATGGTCTTTTACATTTTGTAGAGTATTTTCATACACACTTTATCAGTCAATGACATTTTGATTAGGAAAATACAAGTCACTCAATTCCAAGCATCAAGGTTTTAAGATGGGGAATTAAAGGCTTATGTAACCTTTGGAGGGGCTCAGGGAATTAGGGAAGCTGTTACTGATTATTTTAGCCTAAGCGTGGAAGCTGCTTCTTTGCTTAGAAGTCACTGTAAATCTTACGAACTCTGGGTTTGTAGCACCAAGGTGTGTGGTTCTCAAGAAACTACTTACCAGGAAGCTGCTTCTCTACCCAAGTATCTACCTATTATTTCCTCCAGAGGGGAATCTGGAGATGGTAATTTCTTCTCTTTTGCAGTGCAAGGAAGACTTTAAAAGGAATTGCAGTGGACATCTAATCAGCAACAAATTATCCAGCACATATGCATTTTACTAAATGTTTTGAGTTTTGTAACTGTCAGGCTGTCGTGCAGGGTAATACCTTCATTTTGTATATGAGAAAGGAAGTTCAGAGGTTTATTCAAAACAGCAATTTCTCAGCCTCTTGCATTGACACTTCTGCATTTAACTGCAATAACTAAATAATCTGGAGACACTGCAAAGTCCTAAATTTTGAGAAAACACTTTATCCATGTTTTATACACAACATTATTTTGGTAATATATTTTAGGAATTTATTCTTCAAGATGTTTAAACTAAATGAGTTTCTAGGTTAATCTTGGTTTAAGAAGAAAATTGAACAACTCATTCTTTGAACAGTTTAGTTAATTAAGACTTTAATTTAAATAAAGAAGCTGTAAGTACATTAGTTCCTTAATATGTGCAGGGGATTGATTCCAGGACCTCAGGACCTGCTGCAGGTATCAAAATCTGAGGATTCTCAGGTCCCATGGTTAGCCTTCCGTATCCACGGTTCCGCATCTACATATCCAACCACCTGTGGATCGTTTAGTATTGTAGTGTTTTCTTTAAAGTTTTTATTTATTTATTTATTTTTGACTGTGTTGGGTCTTTGTTATTGTGCGTGGTCTTTCTCTAGTTGCGGAGAGCGGAGGCTACTCTTCATGTGGTTTGTGGGTTTCTTTTTGCTGTGGCTTCTCTTGTTGCAGAGCATGGGCTCTAGGTGCATGGGCTTCAGTAATTGTGGCTCGCATGCTCAGTAGTTGTCGCTTGCACGCTCTAGAGCACAGGCTCAATAGTTGTGGTGCATGGGCTTATTTGCTCCATGGCATGTGGAGTCTTCCCGGACCAGTGCTCGAACCAATGTCCCCTGCATTGGCAGGCGGATTCTTAACACTGCACCACCAGGGACGTCCCTATTTTTTAGTTTTTATTTTACATTGGAGTATACTTTTATTTATTTTATTTTTTTGTTTTTTAATTTTATTTTTGGCTGCATTGGGTCTTCATTGTTGAGAGCATAGTTGTGGCGAGCAGGGGATACTCTTCGTTGCTGTGCGTGGGCTTCTCATTGTGGTGGCTTTTGTTGCAGAGCACGGGCTCCAGGTGTGCGGGCTTCAGTAGTTGTGTCACGTGGGCTCAGTAGTTGTGGCTCACGGGCTGTAGAGTGCAGGCTCAGTAGTTGTAGCGCACGGGCTTAGTTGCTCCGTGGCATGTGGGATATTCCTGGACCAGGGCTCGAACCCGTGTCCCCTGCATTGGCAGGTGGATTCTTTTCTTTAAAATTCTATTTATTTATTTATGGCTGTGTTGGGTCTTCGTTTCTGTGCGAGGGCTTTCTCTAGTTGTGGCAAGCGGGGGCCACTCTTCATCGCGGTGCGTGGGCTTCTCACAATCGCAGCCTCTCTTGTTGTGGAGCACAGGCTCCAGACGCGCAGGCTCAGTAATTGTGGCTCATGGACGTAGTTGCTCCGCGGCATGTGGGATCTTCCGAAACCAGGGCTTGAACTCGTGTCGTCTGCATTGGCAGGCAGATTCTCAACTACTGTGCCACCAGGGAAGCCCAGCAGGTGGATTCTTAACCACTGCTCCACCAGGGAAGCCCTTGGAGTATAGTTGATGGACAACGTTGTGTTAGTTTCAGGTGTACAGCAAAGTGATTCAGTTATACTATATATGTATCTATTCTTTCTCAAATTCTTTTCCCATTTAGGTTGTTATATAATATCGAGCAGAGTTTCCTGTGCTGTACAGTAGGTCCTTGTTGGTTATCCATTTTAAATATAGCAGTGTGTACATGTCAATCCCAAACTTCCTAACTATCCCTTCCCCCCACCTTTTCCCTGGTAACCATAAGTTCAGTACTGCAGTATTTATTGAAAAAAAATCCACGTATAAATGGACCCTCACAGTTCAAACCCATGTTGTTCAAGGGTTAACTGTAGTGAGTTTTTCAAAGAAAAAGTACTATGTCATTCTAAATTTACAGGTACATTGTTAATGATCTCTGTGCTTTGTAATAGAAAAGAGTGATTTCAGTCATGCAAAGTCAAATACTTTCACAAAACTTTGTTGTTACATGTCTAAAAAACAAGATGAAGCATGTTTTGAGGGATGGCAGAAGGAGGGAAATCAAATGTGTGAAGTTCCTGCAAGTTCTGTGGATAAGTTATAGAGTAATTTGATGATTATGCTTTTTAGTATAGTTTCTATTCTTCTTGAAGTACTCAAGTTGTGACATGTATCCTGTCACTTCCTTTTACAACAGTAAGAAACCTACTATTATTCACAGTACATTTACTTATTTCCTCAATTCTAGGATACACAGAAAGTAGTTACAAAATTGCTGATATGTACCACTTTGAAAAACAAACTTATAGAGTCAGATATTTTTTATGGTTCTTTTTATCTTTACTCTGGGGTATTTGGTTCCCCTCTCCACTTTATTATGGTTAGTTCTTTTGAAGGTTAGTTTCATTTGTTTCTGTTTATATTTCATTTTAAGTTTTTTTATCCCCTAAGTTTTTAAATTGTATTTACTTTTTGGTCCCCCTGCCTTTATTTTAGTATGTGAAACATTAACATGGTTCCAAAAGACAGCACTGTAAAAGGTGTGCATGGAGAAGTATCATGTCCCTTTATACCTTCTATCCTGTTCCTAACCACATCCTAGAACTAATCCTATTAGTTTGTGTTTTAGCTTTCCTCCGTTTCTTTTTAAACAAAGTAGTGGTTATATCTATGGCATACTATAGATACTCTTCGCACTTTGCTTTTTCTATTTACTAATATATCTTGGAAATCACTATATCAATTAATAATACTGTTACTCATTTTTTATAGCTGCTTATTGTACTTCCTTGTGTGAATGTATCATGATTTGTTTAGCCAGTTTCCTAGGTATGGATCTTAAAGACAGTGCCAAAATTTTACAGTTACTAAAAAGCTGTCATGAATAACCTGGTGCTTGATTATTTTTGTATTGTTGGAGGTGTATCTTCAGGGGAAATTCCTAGAAGTGGGATTGCTGAATCAAAAGGTAAATATGTTTGTAATTTTGTTGGAAATTGCTGAATTCCTCTCAGTAATGTAAGAGAGTTCTGTTTCCTCATAGCCTTACTGATGGAATGTCATTTTTATTTTTTATTTGATTTTATTTTTAATTGAAATTTATTTATTTTTTACTGATTATGATTAGTTTTATTTTAACTGAAGTATAATTGACTTACAATATTATATTAGTTTCAAGTGTAAAACATAGTGATATTTTTATATGTTATATCATTTTATACAAAATGATCACCACAGTAAGTCTAGGTCTGTCACCGTACAAAGTTATCACAATATTACTGATTATATTTCTTAACGCTGTACTGTTATAGTCCCTTGACTTATTTTTTTTTTATTTTTATTTTTTGCGGTACGTGGGCCTCTCACTGTTGTGGCCTCTCCCGTTGCAGAGCACAGGCTCCGGACGCGCAGGCTCAGCGGCCATGGCTCACGGGCCTAGCCACTCCGTGGCATGTGGGATATTCCCGGGCTGGGGCACGAACCCATGTCCCCTGCATCGGCAGGCAGACTCTCAACCACTGCGCCACCAGAGAAGCCCCCGTTGACTTACTTTGTAACTGGAAGTTTGTTCCTCTTAATCTCCCTCACCTATTTCACTCATCCCCCACAACCCCCTGCCCCTAGCAACCATCAGAGGGTTGATTGTATGTGAATCTGTTTCTGTTTTGTTATGTCTGTTCATTTGTTTTGTTTTTTAGATTTCACATATAAGTGAAATCGTATGGAATTTGTCTTTTTCGGTCTGACTTATTTCACTTAGCATAATACCCTTTAGGTCCAGGTTGTCACAAATGGCAAGATTTCATTCTTTTTTATGGCTGAGGAACAGTCCATATGTATGACATCTTTATTCATTCATTTATCCATGGACACTTAGGTTGCTTCCATGTTGGCTATTGTAAATAATGCTGCAGTGAACAAAGGGGTGCATATATCTTTTCAAATTAGTGTTTTTGTTTTCTTGGAAAAATACCCAAAAGTGGAATGCTGGATTGTATGGTAGTTCTATTTTTAATTTTTTTGAGGAACCTCCATACCGTTTCCCACAGTGCCTGTATCAATTTACATTCCCACCAACAGTGCACAGAGGTGCCCTTTTCTCTACATCTTTGCCAACACTTGTTATTTGTTGTCTTTTTGATAATAGCCATTCTGACAGGTGTGAGGTGATATCTCATTGTTGTTCTAATTTGCATTTTCCTCATGATTAGTGATGTTGAACATCTTGTCATGTGTCTGTTGGTCATCTGTATGTTTTCTTTGGAAAAATGTCTGTTCAGGTCCTCAGCTCATTTTATAATCGGTTGTTTGTTTTTTTGATGTTGAGTTCATTGTATATTTTGGATATTAACCCATTATCAGATATATCATTTGCAAATATCTTCTGCCACTCAGTAGGTTGGCTTTTGGTTTTTTCGATAGTTTCCTTCACTGTGCAAAAGCTTTTTGGTTTGATATAGTCCCATTTGTTTATTTTTGCTTTTGTTTCCCTCACTTAAGGAGACGTGTCCAAAAAATATTGCTAAGACCAATGCCAAAGAGCATACTGCCGTTTTCTTCTAAAAGTTTTATGGTTTCAAATCTTAAATTTAAGTCTTTAATCTATTTTGAGTGTATGTTTGTGTATGGTGTGAAAAAGTAGTCCAGTTTGATTCTTTTGCATGTAATTGTCCAGTTTTCCTAGCACCATTTATTGAAGAGGTTGTCTTTTCCCTATTGTATGTTCTTACCTTCTTTGTTGTAGATTAATTACCCATGTTAAGTTTGGATTCATTTCTGGGCTGTGTATTCTGTTCCATTGAGCTATGTGTCTGTTTTTGTGCTAGTACCATACTATTTTGGTTACTTTTGCTTTGTAGTACAGTTTGAAAGCAGGGAGCGTAATACCTTCATCTTTGTTCTTCTTTCTCAAAATTATTTTGGCTCTTTGGGGTCTTTTGTGTTTCCATACAAATTTTAGAATTATTTGTTCTAGTTGTGTGAAAAATGTCATGTGTATTTTGATAGGGATTGCATTGTATGTCTTCTTTTGAAAACTCTTTGTCCAGATCTCTGTCCCTTTTTTAATTGGATTGTTTGTTTTTTGCTATTGAGTTATATGAATTTTTTTTCTTCCCCCCCCCTTTTTTTTAAAATTGAAGTATAGTTGATTTACAATGCTGTGCCAATCTCTGCTGTACAGCAGAGTGACTCAGTTATACACATACAGACATGCTTTTTTTTATATTCTTTTCCATTATGGTTTATCACAGGATATTGAGTATAGTTTCCTGTGCCATACATTAGGACCTTGTTGTTTATCCATTCTAAATGTAATAGTTTGCATCTACCAACCCCAAACTCCCAATCCATTCCTCTCCCTCCCCCCCCCTTTGGCAATCACAAGTCTGTTCTCTATGAGTCTGCTTCTGTTTTGCAGATAGGTTCATTTGTGCCATATTCTAGATTCCACATATACATGATATCATACAGTATTTGTCTTTCTCTTTCTGACTTACTTTACTTAGTATGATAATCTGTAGTTGCATCCATGTTGCTGCAAATGGCATTATTTCATTCTTTTTTATGGCTGAGTAGTATTCCATTGTATATATGTACCACATCTTCTTTATCCATTCATCTGTCGATGGGCATTTAGGTAGTTTACATGTCTTGGCTGTTGTGAACAGTGCTGCTATGAACATAGGTGCGCATGTGTCTTTTTGAATTGTAGTTTTGTGTGGGTATGTTTCTAGGAGTCGGATTGCTGACTCATATGGTAATTCTATTTTTAGTTTTCTGAGGAACCTCCACACTGTTTTCCATAGTGGCTTCCATAGTGGTTTACATTTCCACCAACAGTGTAGGAGGGTTAGCTTTTCTCCACATCCTCTTCAATATTTGTTATTTGTAGACTTTTTAATGATGGCCATTCTGACTGGTGTGAGGTGGTACCTCACTGTAGTTTTGATTTGCATTTCTCTAATAATGAGTGATGTTGAGCATCTTTTCATGTGCCTACTGGCCATCTGTATGTCTTCTTTGGAGAAATGTCTATTAAGGTCTTCTGCCCATTTTTTGATTGGGTTGTTTGTTTTGTTGTTGTATGAGCTGTTTGTATACTTTGGAGATTAAGCTCTTGTCTGTTGCATCATTTGCAGATATTTTCTCCCATTCAGTAGGCTGTCTTTTCTTTTCTTTTTTTCTTTAATGGTCTCCTTTGCTGTGCCAAAACTTGTAAGTTTGATTAGGTTCCATTTGTTTATTTCTATTACCTTAGGAGACTGCCCTAAGAAAACATTGGTATGATTTATGTCTGAGAACGTTTTGCCTGTGCTCTTTTCTAGGAGTTTTATGGTATCATGTCTTGTGTTTAAGTCTTTAAGCCATTTTGAGTTTGTTTTTTTTTTGTGCATGGTGTAAGGGTGTGTTCTAACTTCATTGATTTACATGCAGCTGTCCAGCTTTCCCAGCACTACTTGCTGAATAGACTGTCTTTTTCCCATTTTATATTCTTGCCTCCGTTGTTGAAGATTAATTGACTGTAGGTGTGTGGGTTTATTTCTGGGCTCTCTATTCTGTTCCATTGATCTGTATGCCTGTTTTTGTACCAATACCATGCTGCTTTGATTACTGTAGCTTTGTAGTACTGTAAAAATATGGAACACTTCACGACTTTGCATGCCATCCTTGTGCAGAGGCCATGCTATTCCTCTCTGTATCATTCCAGTTTTAGTATATGTGCTGCCGAAGCAAGCACTGTATGAGTTTCTTATATACAGTTGACCCTTGAACGACACTGGTTTGAACTGCAACGGTCCACTTATACGTCAATTTTTTCCAATACATGTGTACTGCGGTACTACACTATTGAGTTTGGTTGAATCCATGGATGTGGATCTGGGGATGTGGAGGGTTGAAAGTTATATGAGGATTTTTGACAGTGGTGGGGAGGGAGGAGTTGATACCCCAACCCCTGAGTTCTTCAAGAGTCATCTGTATTTTGGATATTAACTTGTTATTAGATATGTGATTTACACATATCTTCTCCCATTCAGTACATTGCCTTTTCATTTTATTGATAGTTTCCTTTGCTGTGCAAAAACCTTTTCGTTTAATGTAGCCGTATTTGTTGATTTTTGCTTTTGTTGTCTATTTCCAAAAATCATTACCAAGACTTATGTCAAGGATATTTTCCCTTATGTTTTATTCTAGGAGTTTTGTGGTTTCAGGTCTTATGTTTAAGTCTTAAATCCATTTTGAGTTCAGTTTTGTGTATGGTGTAAGATAATGGCCCAGTTTCATTCTTTTACACATGACTATCCAGCTTTCTCAACACCATTTATTGAAGAGAGTATTTCCTCATTGTATAGTCTTGACTTCTTTGATGTAAATTAATTGATGATATGCACATGGGTTTATTTCTGAGCTCTCTAATCTGTTCCATTGATCTATGTGTCTGTTTTTATGCTGAAACCATATTGTTTTGAATGCTTTGTAATATAGACTGAAATCAGGAAGCATGATTCCTCCAGCTTTTTCTTTTTTCTCAAGATTGTTTTGGCTATTTGGTGTCTTTTGTGGTCCATACAAATTTTAGGATTGTTTGTTCTAATTCTGTGAAAATGCCATTGGAATTTTGATAGAGATTGCACTGAATATGTATATTATTTTTGGTAGTATGGATTATGTTAATTTTATACCCTGATGCCTTACTCAATTCTGTTATTGCTTGAGTTAGTTTTAGCATTGATTCTCTAGGGTTTATCAGATACACTATCATGTTGTCTGCAAATAGAAATAGTTTTACTTCTTTTCCAATTTTTATTCTTCTGTTTGCCTTCTCTCATCTAATTGCATTGGCTTTTACTTCCAATAAAATATTGAATGCCAGTGGAGGTGATATACATCCTTGTCTTTTTCCTAATTTTAGTGTAAAAGCTCCTAGTGTTTCCTTATGAAGAAATATACTGGCTCTGGGGCTAAAGTATATATATTTTGTCATGTTAAGAGAGGATCTATCACTTTGTTTTTGTTTTTTTCCAGGAATGGATATTGAATTTTGTTGAAAGCTTTTTTATCATCTGTGGATAGAATCAAGTTTTGTTTTGTTTTTTTCCCGTAGATCTATTGAGGAACTAATATTGCTTTTCTGGAATAAATCTCAGTTCGTCTTGGTGTAGTATTTTCGTGATGTGGGATTCTGTTCACTAATTTTTTTTTTTTGTGGTACGCGGGCCTCTCACTGTTGTGGCCTCTCCCGCTGCAGAGCACAGGCTCACGACGCGCAGGCCCAGTGGCTGTGGCTCACGGGCCCAGCTGCTCCGCAGCATGTGGGATCCTCCCGGACCGGGGCACGAACCCGCATCCCCTGCATCGGCAGGCAGACTCGCAACCACTGCGCCACCAGGGAAGCCCTGTTCGCTAATTTTTAAGTTTAGTACTTTTATAGTCATACGTGATGTTGGTTTTTTTTTTTACATCGTGTTTATCAGTTATTCTCTTATCATTATTCTTGCTTCATACAAAGATTTGGTAAGTTTTCCTTCATTTTTTAATGCTCTGGAACTATTTGTGGAGCATTGGGATTGGTATTCAGAGTTTTGGTAGATTTGTGAAACCATCTGGGTCTGGTGCTTTTTTTTGTTGAATGGTGTATTGATAACTTTGTTTCTTCAACAGAAATTGGTCAATTTAAACTTTATATTTCTCATAGGTTTAATTTTGGTAAACTATTTGTCTAGTATATTACCTATTTAATCTATATTTTGAAATTTATTTGCCTAGAAGTCTGCAAAGTAATTTCTTATGATTTAAACTTTTTTTCTTCTGTTTCAATGCTTATTTTCCCCTTGTCATTTATTATGTTGTTTATCTATGCTTTCTCCTTTGCTTTATTAAGTTGGATGGTTGATTATCTATTTTGTTAATTTAAAAGAAATCATTTTGACTTATTATTTAGATCTTTTTCTCCATTTTCTACCTTATTAATTTCAGCTTTTATCCTTCTTTTCCGCTTTGTGCTTTCTTTGGTTTACTTTGTTATTCTTTTTCAAGTCTTTTGAGCTGCTAATTTATTTATATTTCATTTCTATTGATAAGAGTGTGTAAGTGTATGGATGTTCTTTTAATCACTGCTTTAAATATATCCCGTAGTTTTTTTCAACATACTTTTATGAGAAATTACAAGCATACAGCAAAATTGAGTTTTACAGTGAAGACCCATATATCCACCACCTAGATATTACCATTACCATTTTATTTACTTTGTCACATATCTATCCATTTATCTATTTCTCTCACTATCCATTAATTTATCCTAATTTTTTGATGCATTTCGTTTCAGGCATCAGTAGGCTTTCCCCTTAAATACTTCCACATACTTATGAGTAAGTAGAGTTCAGTATTCCTTTATAAATTTTTCCTTTTTAAAAAAAAATTATTTATTTATTTTTGGCTGTGTTGGGTCTTGTTGCCGCGTGCAGGCTTTTCTGTAGTTGCGGCGAGCAGGGCTACTCGTGGTTGCAGTGCGTGGACTTCTCATTGCGGTGGTTTCTTTTGTTGCAGAGCACAGGCTCTAGGTGCACAGGCTTCAGTAGTTGTGGCTTGCGGGCTCTAGAGCGCAGGCTCAGTAGTTGTGGTACACGGGCTTAGTTGCTCCGCAGCGTGTGGGATCTTCCCACACCAGGGATCAAACTTGTGTCTCCTGCATTGGCAGGTGGATTCTTAACCACTGTGCCACCAGGGAAGTCCCTAAATTTTTCCTTTTGAAAACAAAACTTTGACATTTTTCGTTGAGGCAAAAGTTATGTACACTGAAATGCACGAATTTTAAGCATACACTTGCTGTGTTTTGATGCATGTATATACCTTCCAAAATATATTACCATTACGCCAGAAAGTTCCCTTATAATTTTTTTTAAACATCTTTATTGGAGTATAATTGCTTTACAATGGTGTGTTAGTTTCTGCTTTACAACAAAATGAATCAGTTATATATATACATATGTTCCCATATCTCTTTCCTCCTGCGTCTCCCTCCCTCCCACCCTCCCTATCCCACCCCTCCAGGCGGTCACAAAGCACCGAGCTGATATCCCTGTGCTATGCGGCTGCTTCCCACTAGCTATCTACCTTACGTTTGGTAGTGTATATATGTCCATACCTCTCTCTCGCTTTGTCACAGCTTACCCTTCCCCCTCCCCATATCCTCAAGTCCATTCTCTAGTAGGTCTGTGTCTTTATTCCTGTCTTACCCCTAGGTTCTTCATGACATTTTTTTTTCTTAAATTCCATATATATGTGTTAGCATACGGTATTTGTCTCTCGCTTTCTGACTTACTTCACTCTGTATGACAGACTCTAGGTCTGTCCACCTCATTACAAATAGCTCAATTTCGTTTCTTTTTGTGGCTGAGTAATATTCCATTGTATATATGTGCCACATCTTCTTTATCCATTCATCCGATGATGGACACTTCGGTTGTTTCCATCTGCGGGGTAATGTAAATAGAGCTGCAATGAACATTTTGGTACATGACTCCTTTTGAATTATGGTTTTCTCAGGGTATATGCCCAGTAGTGGGATTGCTGGGTCATATGGTAGTTCTATTTGTAGTTTTTTAAGGAACCTCCATACTGTTCTCCACAGTGGCTGTATCAATTCACATTCCCACCAACAGTGCAAGAGGGTTCCCTTTTCTCCACACCCTCTCCAGCATTTATTGTTTCTAGATTTTTTGATGATGGCCATTCTGACTGGTGTGAGATGATATCTCATTGTAGTTTTGATTTGCATTTCTCTAATGATTAGTGACGTTGAGCATTCTTTCATGTGTTTGTTGGCAGTCTGTATATCTTCCTTGGAGAAATGCCTATTTAGGTCCTCTGCCCATTTTTGGATTGGGTTGTTTGTTTTTTTGGTATTAAGCTCCGTGAGCTGCTTATAAATTTTGGAGATTAATCCTTTGTCGGTTTCTTCATTTGCAAATATTTTCTCCCATTCTGAGCGTTGTCTTTTGGTCTTGTTTATGGTTTTCTTTGCTGTGCAAAAGCTTTAAAGTTTCATTAGGTCCCATTTGTTTATTTTTGCTTTCATTTCCATTTTTCTAGGAGGTGGGTCAAAGGATCTTGCTGTGATTTATGTCATAGAGTGTTCCGCCTATGTTTTCCTCTAAGAGTTTGATAGTGTCTGGCCTTACATTTAGGTCTTTAATCCATTTTGAGCTTATTTTTGTGTATGGTATTAGGAAGTGATCTAATTTCATACTTTTGCATGTACCTGTCCAGTTTTCCTAGCATCATTTATTGAAGAGGCTGTCCTTTCTCCACTGTACATTCCTGACTCCTTTATGAAAGATAAGGTGACCATATGTGCGTGTGTTTATCTCTGGGCTTTCTATCCTGTTCCATTGAGCTATCTTTTTGTTTTTGTGCCAGTACCATACTGCCTTGATTACTGTAGCTTTGTAGTATAGTCTGAAGTCAGGGAGCCAGATTCCTCCAGCTCCGTTTTTCGTTCTCAAGATTGCTTTGGCTATTCGGGGTCTTTTGTGTTTCCATACAATTGTGAAACTTTTTGTTCTAGTTCTGTGAAAAATGCCAGTGGTAGTTTGATAGGCATTGCATTGAATCTGTAGATTGCTTTGGATCGTAGAGTCATTTTCACAATGTTGATTCTTCCAATCCAAGAACATGGTATATCTCTCCATCTATTTGTATCATCTTTAATTTCTTTCATCAGTGTCTTATAATTTTCTGCATACTGGTCTTTTGTGTCCTTAGGTAGGTTTATTCCTAGATATTTTATTCTTTTTGTTGCAATGGTAAATGGGAGTGTTTTCTTGATTTCACGTTCAGATTTTTCATCATTAGTGTAAAGGAATGCCAGAGATTTCTGTGCATTAATTTTGTATCCTGCTACTTTACCAAATTCATTGATTAGCTCTAGTAGTTTTCTGGTAGCATCTTTAGGATTCTCTATGTATAGTATCATGTCATCTGCCATCAGTGACAGCTTTACTTCTTTTCCAATTTGGATTCCTTTTATTTCCTTTTCTTCTCTGATTGCTGTGGCTAAAACTTCCAAAACTATGTTGAATCAGAGTGGTGAGAGTGGGCAGCCTTGTCTTGTTCCTGATCCTAGTGGAAATGCTTTCAATTTTTCACCATTGAGGACGATGTTGGCTGTTGGTTTGTCATATATGGCCTTTATTATGTTGAGGAAAGTTTCCTCTATGCCTATTTACTGCAAGGTTTTTATCATAAATGGGTGTTGAATTTTGTCGAAAGCTTTCTCTGCATCTATTGAGATGATCATATGGTTTTTCTTCTTCAGTTTGTTAATATGGTGTATCACGTTGATTGATTTGCGTATATTGAAGAATCCTTGCATTGCTGGAATAAACCCCACTTGAACTTGGTGTATGATCCTTTTAATGTGCTGTTGGACTCTGTTTGCTAGTATTTTGTTGAGGATTTTTGCATCTATGTTCATCAGTGATATTGGCCTGTAGTTTTCTTTCTGTGTGACATCCTTGTCTGGTTTTGGTATCAGGGTGATGGTGGCCTCGTAGAATGAGTTTGGGAGTGTTCCTCCCTCTGCTATAGTTTGGAAGAGATTGAGAAGGATAGGTGTTAGCTCTTATCTAAATATTTGATAGAATTCGCCTGTGAAGCCATCTGGTCCTGGGCTTTTGTTTGTTGGAAGATTTTTAATCACAGTTTCAATTTCAGTGCTTGTGATTGTTCTGTTCATATTTTCTATTTCTTCCTGATTCAGTCTTGGCAGGTTGTGCATTTCAAAGATTTGTCCATTTCTTCCAGGTTGTCCATTTTATTGACATAGAGTTGCTTGTAGTGATCTCTCATGATCTTTTTTATTTCTGCAGTATCAGTTACTTCTCCTTTTTCATTTCTAATTCTATTGATTTGAGTCTTCTCCCTTTTTTTCTTGAGAAGTCTGGCTAATGGCTTATCAATTTTGTTTATCTTCTCAAAGAACCAGCTTTTAGTTTTATTGTTCTTTGCTATCGTTTCCTTCATTTCTTTTTCCTTCATTTCTGATCTGATTTTTATGATTTCTTTCCTTCTGCTAACTTTGGGGTTTTTTTGTTCTTCTTATTCTAATTGCTTTAGGTGCAAGGTTAGGTTGTTTATTTGAGATGCTTCCTGTTTCCTAAGGTAGGTTTTTATTGCTATAAACTTCCCTGTTAGAACTGCTTTTGCTGCATCCCATAGATTTTGGGTCATCGTGTCTCCATTGTCATTTGTTTCTAGGTATTTTTTGATTTCCTCTTTGATTTCTTCAGTGATCACTTCGTTATTAAGTAGTGTATTGTTTAGTCACCATGTGTTTGTATTTTTTACAGATCTTTTCCTGTAATTGATATCTAGTCTCATAGCTTTGTGGTCGGAAAAGATACTTGATGCAATATCGATTTTCTTAAATTCGCCAAGGCTTGATTTGTGACCCAAGATATGATCTATCCTGGAGAATGTTCCATGAGCACTAGAGAAAAATGTGTATTCTGTTGTTTTTGGATGGAATGTCCTATAAATATCAATGAAGTCCATCTTGTTTAATGTATCATTTAAAGTTTGTGTTTCCTTATTTATTTTCATTTTGGATGATCTGTCCATTGGTGAAAGTGGGGTGTTAAAATCCCCTACTATGAATGTGTTACTGTTGATTTCCCCTTTTATGGCTGTTAGTATTTGCCTTATGTATTGAGGTGCTCCTCTGTTGGGTGCATAAATATTTACAATTGTTATATCTTCTTCTTGGATCGATCCCTTCATCATTATGTAGTGTCCTTCTTTGTGTCTTGTAATAGTCTTTATTTTAAAGTCTATTTTGTCTGATATGAGAGTTGCTACTCCAGCTTTCTTTTGGTTTCCATTTGTATGAAATACCTTTTTCCATCCCCTTACTTTCAGTCTGTATGTGTCTCTAGGTCTGAAGTGGGTCTCTTGTACACAGCAAATATATGGGTCTTGTTTTTGTATCCATTCAGCCAATCTGTGTCTTTTGGTGGGAGCATTTAGTCCATTTACATTTAAGGTAATTATCGATATGTATGTTCCTATTCCATTTTGCTAATTGTTTTGGGTTTGTTATTGTAGGTCTTTTCCTTCTCTTGTGTTTCTTGCCTAGAGAAGTTCCTTTAACAGTTGTCGTAGAGCTGGTTTGGTAGTGCTGAACTCTCAGCTTTTGCTTGTCTGTAAAGGTTTTAATTTCTCCATCATATCTGAATGAGATCCTTGCTGGGTAGAGTAATCTTGGTTGCAGGTTTTTCTCCTTCATCACTTTCAATATGTCCTGCCAGTCCCTTCTGGCTTGCAGGGTTTCTGCTGAAAGATCAGTTGTTAACCTTATGGGGATTCCCTTGTGTGTTATTTGTTGTTTTTCCTTTGCTGTTTTTAATGTGCTTTCTTTGTATTTAATTTTTGAGAGTTTGATTAATATGTGTCTTGGTGTATTTCTCCTTGGATTTATCCTGTATGGGACTCTCTGTGCTTCCTGGACTTGATTAACTATTTCCTTTCCCATATTAGGGAAGTTTTCAACTATAATCTCTTCTAATATTTTGTCAGTCCCTTTCTTTTTCTCTTCTTCTTCTGGAATCCCTATAATTTGAATGTTGGTGCATTTAATGTGGTCCCAGAGGTCTCTGAGACTGTCTTCAGTTGTTTTCATTCTTTTTTCTTTATTCTGCTTTGCGGTAGTTATTTCCACTATTTTGTCTTCCAGGTTACTTATCCGTTCTTCTGCCTCAGTTATTCTGCTATTAATCCCATCTAGAGTATGTTTCATTTCATTTATTATGTTGTTCATCATTGTTTGTTTCATCTTTAGTTCTTATAGGTTCTTGTTAAATGTTTCTTTTATTTTGTCCATTCTATTTGCAAGATTTTGGATCACCTTTACCATAATTATTCTGAATTCTTTTTCAGGTAGATTGCCTATTTCCTCTTCATTTGTTTTTTCTGGTGGGTTTTTATCTTGCTCCTTCATCTGCTGTGTGTTTTTCTGTCTTCTCATTTTGCGTATCTTACTGTGTTTCGTGTCTCCTTTTTGCAGCCTGCAGGTTCGTAGTTCCTGTTGTTTTTGGTGTCTGTCCCCAGTGGCTAAAGTTGGTTCAGTCGGTTGTGTAGGCTTCCTGGTGGAGGGGACTAGTGCCTGTGTTCTGGTGGATGAGGCTGGATCTTGTCTTTCTGGTGGGCAGGTCCATGTCTGGTGGTGTGTTTTGGGGTGTCTGTGGACTTATTATGATTTTAGGCAGCCTCTCTGCTAATGGGTGGGGTTGTGTTCCTGTCTTGCTAGTTGTTTGGCATAGGATGTCCAGCACTGTAGCTTGCTGGTCGTTGAGTGAAGCTTGGTGCTGGTGTTGAGATGGAGATCTCTTGGAGATTTTCACCGTTTGATATTATTTGGAGCTGGGAGGTCTCTTGTGGACCAGTGTCCTGAAGTTGGCTCTCCCACCTCAGAGGCACAGCACTGACTCCTGGCTGCAGCCCCAAGAGCCTTTCATCCATACGGCTCAGAATAAAAGGGAGAAAAAGTAGAAAGAAAGAATTAGTAGAAATAGAAAGAAAGAAAGAAAGGAAGAAAGAAAGAAAGGAAGAAAGAAAGGAAGGAGGGAAGGAGGGAGGGAGGGAGGAAATAAGGAAGGAAGGAAAAAAGAAAGAATGAATATAAAGTAAAATAAAGTAAGATAAAATATAATAAAGTTATTAATATAAAAATAATTATTAGGAGAAAAATAAATAAAAAACAAAAGCAAAACAAAAAAACCCAACAGAGCCCTAGGACAAATGGTGGAAGGAAAGCTATACAGACAAAATCTCACATAGAAGCATGCACATACACACTCACAAAAAGAGGAAAAGGGGAAAACATCATAAATATTACTCTCAAAGTCCACCGTCTCAATTTGTGATGATTCATTGTCTAAAGGAGGGAAGGAAGGAAAGAAAGAACGAAGATAAAGTCAAATAAAATAAAGTTATTAAAATAAAAATTAATTATCAAGAAAAAAAGAACAAAAATGGACAGATAGAACTCTCAGACAAATGGTGGAAGCAAAGCTATACAGACAAAGTCTCACACAGAAGCATACACATAAACACTCACAAAAAGAGGAAAAGGGGAAAAAAGCATAAATCTTGTTCTCAAAGTCCTCCTCCTCAATTTGGGATGATTCGTTGCCTATTCATGTATTCCACAGATGTAGGTACATCAAGTTGATTGTGGAGTTTTAATCCGCTGCTTCTGAGG
The DNA here is from genome assembly GCF_949774975.1 of Lagenorhynchus albirostris. NCBI lineage: Eukaryota > Metazoa > Chordata > Mammalia > Artiodactyla > Delphinidae > Lagenorhynchus > Lagenorhynchus albirostris. The sequence continues at coordinate 39,454,295 of NC_083099.1, forward strand.
CTGCTGGGAGAGATTTCCCTTTCTCTTCTTTGTTCTCACAGCTCCCTGGGGCTCAGCTTTGTATTTGGCCCCGCCTCTGTGTGTAGGTCGCTGGAGGGCATCTGTTCTTCGCTCAGACAGGATGGTGTTGAAGGAGCAGCTGATTCGGGGCCTCTGTCTCACTCAGGCCGGGGCGGGGAGGGACACGGAGCACGGGGCGAGACTGAGGTGTCAGAGTCCGGCGTGACGTTGCACCAGCCTGAGGCGTGCCGTGCGTCCTCCCGGGGAAGTTGTCCCTGGATCCCGAGACCCTGGCAGTGGCGGGCTGCACAGGCTCCCTGGAAAGGGATTGTGGATAGTGACCTGTGCTCACACACAGGCTTTTTGGTGGCGGCAGCAGCAGCCTTAGTGTCTCATGCCTGTCTCTGGGGTTAGTGCTTTTAGCCGTGGCTCGCGCCCGTCTCTGGAGCTCTTTTAAGCAGCGTTCTTAATGCCCTCTCCTTGCGCACCAGGAAGCAAAGAGGGAAGAAAAAGTCTCTTGCCTCTTCGGCAGGTCCAGACTTTTCCCTGGACTCCCTCCCGGTCAGGCGTGGTGCACTAACCCCCTGCAGGCTGTGTTCATGCCGCCAACCCCAGTCCTCTCCCTGCGATCCGACCGAAGCTCGAGCCTCAGCTCCCAGCCCCGCCCGCCCTGGTGCGGGAGCAGACAAGCCTCTCGGGCTGGTGAGTGCCAGTCGGCACCGATCCTCTGTGCGGGAATCTCGCCGCTTTGCCCTCCGCACCCCTGTTGCTGTGCTCTCCTCCGCAGCTCCGAAGCTTCCCCCTCCGCCACCCGCAGTCTCTGCCCGCGAAGGGGCTTCCTAGTGTGTGGAAACCTTTCCTCCTTCACAGCTCCCTCTCACTGGTGCAGGTCCCATCCCTATCCTTTTGTCTCTGTTTATTCTTTTTTCTTTTTCCCTACCTAGGTACGTTGGGGGTTTCTTGCCTTTTGGGAGGTCTGAGGTCTTCTGCCAGCATTCAGTAGGTGTTCTGTAGGAGTTGTTCCACGTGTAGATGTATTTCTGGTGTATCTGTGGGGAGGAAGGTGATCTCTGCGTCTTACTCTTTCGCCATCTTCCTGGAAGCCCCCTTGTAATTTTTGACAATTAATTCCTGCTTGCATTCTCCTTAGAGGTAACCACTGTTTTGACTTTTTTCTACCGTAGATTAGTTTTCATGAGTGTGAAAAATTTTTATTCAGCATGATACGTTCGAGATTCATTCATGTTGTTGTGTATGTCAGTAGTTCATTCCTTTTTATTGTTGAATAGTATTGTATGGATATGTTACTTTTTTTCTAGAATTTTATGTATATATAATCACATAGTAGTGATAGTTTACATTGGCTTCTTACAGTAAGCATAATGCTTTGATGTATGTATCATTACTTCATTCCTGTTTAGTTCACTGTTGCTAGTAGTGAACTACCATAGTTTATCTATTTTCTTGTTTTGGATACCTGGGCTATTTCTGTGTTGGGCTATTATGAATAAAGCTACTACAAACATTTCTTTTACACGTCTTTTTTGTGGATATCTGTATTCATTTCTCTTAAGTGAAAATCTAGTAATGGAACTTCTGAGTCATTGTGTAGGTGTCTGTTTTAGTTTTATAAGAAAAAACATAGCTTTCCAAATGATTTTCTATGGCTGTATCATTTTATATTCCCACCAAAAATGTATATGAGTTCCAGTTACTCAGAAATTCACCCACCCTTGGTGTGTTAGTCTTATTAATTTTAGCCTAAGTGGGGGGCTTGTAGTGCCATTTCATGGTTTTAATTTGCACTTATAATTTTAGCTTTTTTGTTTATATATATGGTGCATTCAAATGATTTTTTTAATTGTAAAAAACACGTAAATTATAATTTTAAACAAATTTTCAAGGTACATTGTTATGTATATGCACACTGTTGTACAGAAGATTTCTAGAACTCTTTCATTTTCTGTGACAGAAACTCTAAACCCTTGGAACAACAACTCCCACTTTCCCCCTCCTCCCCTGTCTTGGCAATCACCATTCTACTTTGTTTCTATGAGTTTGATTGCATCAGACAACTCATATATAAGTGGGATAGTGCAGTGTTTGTCTTGTTTTATTTTCTTATTTCACTTAGCATAATGTCCCAAGTTTCATCTATCTTATAACACAGGACAGGATTTCCATCTTTTTCAAGGCTGAATAATATTCCATTCTATGTATATACCTCATTTTCTTTATGTGTTTATCCATTGATGGACACTTAGATTGTTTCCACATGTTGGATATAGTGAATAATGCTGCAGTGCAGACGGGTGTGCAAATATTTCTTCAGTATCCTGTTTTCAGTTATTTTTTGTTATATATTCAGAAGTGGGATTGCTAAATCCCTATGGTAGTTCTATTTTTAATTTTTTGAGGAACCTTCATACTGTTTCCATAGCTGCTTGCACTATTTTACAATCTAACCAACAGTGCAAAAGGGTTCCAATTTCTTCACATACTTGCCAACACTTAATTTTTCTTTTTTTTGATAGTCACCATCCTAACAGGTATAATGTGGTATCTTTGTTTTTGATTTGCATTCTGCTGTTGATTTAGTAGTGTTGAGAATCTGTCAGCCATTTACACATCTTCTTTGGAGAAATGTTTATTTGAGTTTTTTTTCTTTACCAATTTTTAATCTGGTTATTTGTTTTTTTGTTTATGAGTTGTAGGGATTTTAAAATATATTCTGTATATTAACCCCTTACCTGAGCTATGGTTTGCAGATATTTTCTACTGTTTGATAGATTGTCTTTTCATTCTGTTGATTGTTTCCTGTACAGAAGTTTTAAGGTTTGATGTAGTCCCATTTATCTAATTTTTCTTTTAAACCTGTGCTTTTGGTGTCATATGCAAGCAATAATTGACCATTTCAATGTCACGATGCTTTTACCATTCTAGGAGTTTTATAATTTTAGGTATCATGCTTAGCTCTTTAATCCATTTGAGTTAATATTTGTATATGGTGTTAAGAAAAGGGTCCACCTTCATTCTTTCACATGTGAATATACAGTTTTCCCAACATTTGTTGAAAAGGCTCTCATTTCTCCATTGTGTAGTCTTGTCACCATTGTCGAAGATCATTTTACCATATACACAAGGGTTATTTTGGGGCTCTGTTTTTTGTTCTATTCGTCTATATGTCTGTCTGTGTGCATATATCGTACTTTGATTACTGTAGTTTTGTAATATATTTTGAAATCAGGAAGTATGAGGCCTCTAGTCTTGTTCCTTCTCAAGATTTTTTTGGCTACTTGGGTCCTTTGAGATTCCTTATCAATTTCAGAGTTTTTTGTTTTTTCTGTTTCTGCAAAAAATGCCATTTGGGTTTTGATAGGAATTGCTTTGAATCTGTAGATAGCTTTGGTAGTATGGACTACTGCGAAGGTTTAACAGTATTAAGACTTCTGCTTCCTTGGTTAAGTTTATTCCTGAATTTTTTTTTTAATGTTACTGTAAGTGGGATTGTTTTCTTAATTTCCTTTTCAGATTGTTCATTGTTAGTATATAGAAATTCAAAATTTTTCTTTTTTTGCAAATTATTTTTGACAGTTGATTCTGAATTTGTTAGTTCTAACATTGTGTGTCTGTGTGTAATTTTAGGATTTTCTACATATAAGATCATGTCATCTGTGAACAGAGATATCTTTCCAATTTGGATGCTCTTTATTTCTTTTTCATGTCTAATTGCTCTGGCTAAGAATTCTAGTACTGTGTTGAGTAGAAGTGGTGGGTGTGGGAAACCTTTTCTTGGTCCTGAATTTAGAGGTAAAACTTTCAGTTTTTTACTGTTGGGTATGATGTTATCCCTGGGTCTTTTATATATGACCTTTCTTATGTTGCAGTACTTTTCTTCTATTCCTAATTTGTTGACTGTTTTTATCATGAAAAGGTGTTGAACTTTATGAAATGATTTTTTTCTACATCAACTGAGATGATCATGTGTTTTGGTTTTTTAAAATATTTGGCTGTGTTGGGTCTTAGTTGCGGCATGCAGGATCTTTTGTTGTGGTGCGTGGGCTTCTCTCTATTTGTGGTCTGCAGGCTCCAGGGTGCATGGGCTCAATAGTTGTGCGTGGGCTCTCTAGTTGTGGCGTGTGGGCTCTCTAGCTGTGGCACATGGGCTCCAGAGCACGTGAACTCAGTAGTTGTGGTGCGCAGGATCTCTAGTTGTGGCCCACAGGCTCTAGAGCTTGTGGGCTTATTTGCCCTGAGGCATGTGGAATCTTAGTTTCCTGACCAGGGATCAAACCCGCATTGCCTGCATTGGAAGGCGGATTCTTAACCACTGGGCAGGGAAGTCCCAATCATGTCTTTTTTTTGTTCTCCATTCTGTTAATGTGTATATTACATTTATTGATTTTTACATATTTAATGTTTTTTTCATTCAAGGGATAAATCCCATTTTGTTGTGCTGTATAAGTGTTTTAATGTGCTGCTGAATTTGGTTTGGTAGTGTTTTGTTGATCTTTTTGCATCAGTGTTACTCATGGATATTCATCTGTAGTTTTATTTTCTTGTGGTATGTTTGTATGTTTTCGGTATCAGGGTAATAATGATGGCTTATAACATGAGTTTGGAAGTGTTCCCTCCTCTTCAATTTTGAGAGGGATTGGCATTGTTATTTAAATGTTTGGTAAAATTCTCCAGTGAAGCTATCTGGTCCTGAGCTTTTATTTGTTGGGAGGTTTTTTATTGCTGATTCATTCTCCTTGCTTGTTCAGATTTCTTATTTCCTTACGATTTAGTCTTAGTAAATTATATATTTTTAGAGATTTATTCATTTTTTCTGTTATTTAATTTGTTGGTGTATAATTGTTCATAGTAGTTTTATAATCCTTTTTATTTCTTTTATTATATTTTGTTCTTTTTCTAGTTCTTTGAGTTGTAAAGGCAGGTTGTTGGTTTGAGACTTCTGGCCTTTTTTAAACATAGGCATTTCCTGCTATAAACTACCCTGTTAGGACAGCTTTTGTTGCAACCCATAAGTTTTGGTATGTTTTGTTTTCATTTTCATTTTTCTCAAGATATTTTCTAATTTCCCTTGTGATTTCTTTTTTGACCCATTGGTTTTTTTCAAGAGTATGTTGTTTAATTTTTACATATTTATGAATTTCCCAGTTTTTCTGCTGCTTTTGTTTCATTCAAGTTTCTTTTTATTGTGGTCAGAAAAGATACTTTGTATAATTTCAGTCTTTTTAAATTTGTTAAGAGTTATTTTGTGATCTAACACGTGATCTGTCCTTCAGGAATGTTCCATGTACAGTTGTGAAGAATGTGTATTCTGTTGCTGTTGGGTGGAGTGTTTTGTATATGTCTGTGAGGTGCAGTTGTGAGGTACAGTGTTGTTCAAGTCCTCTGTTTACTTATAGATCTCTTCTGTCTGGTTGCTCTATCCATATGGAAAGTGGGTTATTGAAATCTCCTATTCTTATTGTGTTACTCTCTATTTTTCCTTCAATTCTGTCATTGTTTCAAATATTTGAGTCCTCTGTTATTAAGTGTATGCATATTCATAACTGTTACATTTCCCTAGTGAATCGACCCTTTTATTATTGCATAATAACTTTTTTCCAGGTTTTGGCAGTTATGAATAAAGCTGTTTTAAATATCTGTGTGGAGATTTTTGTGCAGACATATGTTTTCAACTCCTTTGGGTAAATACTAAGGGGTGGAATTGCTAGATCATATGGTAAAAGTATGTTTAGCTTTCTGAGAAACTGCCGCACTGACTTCTGAAGCGGCTGTACCATTTTGCATTCCCAACAGTAAATGAGAGTTCCTATTGCTCCACATCCTTAACAGCATTTGTTGTTGCCAGTTTTCCAGGTTTGGCCATTTGAATAGGTTTTTAGTGGTATCTCATTGTTATTTTAATTTGTATTTCCCTGATGGCATATGATGTAGAACATCTTTTCATATGCTTATTTGCCATCTTCAGTGTGTTGTCTCTTAAGGGCCGTATTGTAGTTGGGCTGCTCGTTTTCTTATTTTTTTTTTTTTTCAGTACATGGGCCTCTTGCTGTTGTGGCCTCTCCTGTGTGGAGCACAGGCTATGGACACGCGGGCTCAGCGGCCGTGGCTCACAGGCCCAGCCGCTCCACGGCATGTGGGATCTTCCCGGACTGGGGCACGAACCCAAGTCCCCTGCATCGGTAGGTGGACTCTCAACCACTGCGCCACCAGGGAAGCCCTCCTTTTCTTATTTTTGACTTTTAAGAGTTCTTTGAATATTTTAGGTAACACTCCTTTATCAGATGTGTGTTTTTGCAAATATTTTCTTCCAATCTGTGGCTTGTTGTTTTATTCTCTGATGTCCTTTGCAGAGTAGATTTTTTTTTAATCATACTGATATTTTTAAGGGGAAAGTATGTAGCATTTTCAAACTACATTTTGTAAAAAATTTCAAAATCCTTAAATCATTTGAAATATTTTCATTGTTCTTTAAAAATATTTTTTTTCTTGTCATAAGTTTTCAGATCTGTTTTCTTTGCAACTTTTCAAATATGCAATACAGATTATTCATTTTGGTCACCGTGCTGCACATTACATCCCCATGTTTTAATTATCCTATTGCTGGAACTTTGTACCTTTTGACCCCCTCCACGTTCTTTTAAGAAGTTTTAAATTTTAACGATGTCCATCTTATCAATTATTTCTTTCATGGATCATGCCTTTGATGATATATTTAAAAAGTATACATATCCAAGGTTATCTAGATTTTCTCCTATGTTCTAGGTGTTCTGTAGTTTTATGTTTTAAACTTAGGTCTGTAATCCCTTTTGAGTTAATTTTTGTGAAAAGTATAAGGTCAATGACGAGGTTCATTGTTATACATGTGAATGTCCAGCTGTTCCAGCACCATTTGTTGAAATGAGTATCTTTGCTTCATTGTATTGCTTTTGCTCCTTTGTCAAAGATCAGCTGACTGTTTTTATGTGGGTCTATTTTTGGGCTCTTTGTCCTGTTCCATTGATTTATTTGTGTGTTCTTTTGCTGATACCATACTATCTTGATTACTATAGTTTTCTAGGAAGTCTTGGAGTTGAGTAATGTCAGTCCTCCAACTTTATTATTTTCCTTCAATATTGTGTTGGCTATTCTGGGTTTTTTGCCTATCCATATAAACTTTATAATCAATTTGTTGATATTCACAAAATAATTTGTGGGGATTTTGATTTGGATTGCATTGAATCTAGAGAGCAAGTTTCGAAGAATCATTGTCTTGACAGTATTGAATCTTCAAATCTATGAACATGAAATATCTCTCTCTTTAGTTCTTTGATTTTGTTCATCAGAGTTTTGTGATTTTTCTCAAATAAATATTGTATATACTTTGTTAGATTTATACCTAAGTACTTCATTTTTTTTTTTTTTGGTGCTAATGTAAATGGTATTGTTTTAAATTCTACTTGTTTATTGCTGGTATATAGAAAACATTTATTTTTTTGATAATTTCAAATATAAAGAAAACTTACACGTGTAGTTCAAAGAACTCCTGTGTACCTTTATTTATCTTCTTCAATTGTTGACATTTTGTTAAACAGTTGCATCTTTATATAGTTTTATAGTTAGAATTGTTTTTTATGCATTTGTCTGTTAAATTCTGTACCAGAATTAGAAGTGCTTTATCTATCACCATTACAATATCATAGTATTCTGTATTTGCTTATATATTTACCTTTGCCAGCTTTATATTTTTGTATGTTTTTATCTTGCTGTCTTGTGATAAACATTTTAATTTGGAGGAATCCCTTGCAGGTCCAGTGATGATGAATTCCCTCAGCTTATATTAATCTGGGAAAATATTTCTCATTCAATTTTGAAGGATTATTTTGCTGGTTATACTATTCTTGGTTGGTAGTTTTTTCTTGTAGCACTTTGCATATATCATCCCACTCCCCTATGGCTTGTAAAGTTTCTTCTGAGAAATCCACTGGTAATCTTATGGAAGCTCCCTTATACATGATGAGTTGATTTTCTCTTCTTGCTTTCAAGATTCTTGCTTTGTCTGTGACTTTTGACAGTTTATTTAAAATTGGTCTTGGTGTGGGGCTCTTTGACTTCATCCTAATTGGAATCTTTTGACTCACTGAATTTGGATATTCATTTTCTTCCTCATATTTGGGAAGTTTCCATCCATTCTTCAAATAAGGTCTCTGTCCCTTTCTTCTCATTCTGGAACTTTCATAATTCATATATTGCTTATCTCGTTTGTGTCCCATAATTTCCTTAGGTTTTTTTTTCTCTTTTCTCCATGTTTTGTTTGTTTGTTTGTTTCTCTGACTCAGTAATTTCAGAATACCTGTCTCTGAGTTCACCATTTCTTTGTTTTGCTTGTGTCTGCTGCTGAACCCCTCTAGTGAATTTTTCAATGCAGTTATTGTATTACTCAGTTCCAGCAGTTTTGTTTCTTTTCTATAGTCTCTATTTCTTTGTTGATATTTTCATTTTATTCATGTACTGTTTTCTGATTTCATTTAGTTGGACATCTGTGTTCTCTTGTATGTCATTGAACTTCTTTAAGACAGTTATTTTGAATTCTTGTCAGGTAACACGTAGATCTCCTTTTCTTTTGGGTTGGTTTCTGTAGTTTTATTTTGTTACTTTGATTGGATATTGTTTTCTTTTTTCTTCATTTGCCTTGTAATATTTTGCTGTTTTATATATCTGAAAAAACTGCCACCTCACCCAGTTTTTAGGGACTGGCTTTGTACAGGGGAATACCTTCATCAATCAGTCCAGCTAGAGATTTTGGGGACCTCTGAAACCTTTTTATGTAGGTTGCACCTTCTCTAGACTTGTGCATGTAGTTTCCCATTTTGAAGTTTGCTGACTTTTTTTTCAGGAGCTTTTAATCTCTTGCTCTTTCTGCTGTGGTAATTCAGGTAATTCAGGTCTATGGTAATTCAGGTTGTCTTGTGCTACAGCAACAAGCAGCCCCACTTACCTTTGTTGTCAGTAGCCTCCAGGCATCCAAAGTATGCCAACTCCCCATCAGCACTCTGAATCAGGCAAGACATACATACCTTTCCTTCAGGCAAGTCTCTGAAAATCTGGAACAATGGATGCTTGCTCCACTTTTCTCTCTCCTTCCCAAGGTAGAAATTTCGAGTTAGGCACTTCCTTGTGGTTGCTTTGAGACATGTTTGCCCCTTTTTTCTGCACTAGAAGTTCTCTGGTTCTCCACCAAGCCACTGCACCTCTCTTGCTTTCAGCAACCTTCGGTCATCCAAACTGTCTTGGTTTCATTAGCATTCAAAGTCAGAAAAGGCAGAAACCAGCCCCTGGGCTAGCCCTTTGAAAAGCTGTAATGTTGGGTGAATGTTCCATTTTTCTCTACATCCACAGCCTCCAAAGGAGAAGCCAATAGACAATTTGAGCTGTGCCAGCTTTGGGGAGGGGGTGTTGTGGGTAAAGTGATGGCTGTTTTTAGCAGTTTCAGTGTAGCTGTTCTTGATTTTCTGCTCACGTGGGGTACCATGTCTTTATTGGTTTCTAGAGTTCTCATAAAAATATTTTGGTCTGTATATTGTTTTTATGTTGTTGTGTCTGTAGGGCAAACAGGGCTGGGATTTCCAATTCTTCCATCTTGCTGACATTATTCTCAAATTATTTTTTTGTGTGTTGTATGAAATATAGGTTCATCTTCTCCAGAATATGATAGTCTAGCACCATTTAAAAAAAAAGTTTCATTTTCCTACAGAGTAATCCTGGTGCTTTGTCAAACACCAGTCGATTGTATGAAATTAATTCTGTTGGTTCAGTGGTCTATTTGGTTTCATTGATCTATTTTTACTCCCATAACCCCACGATCTTGATTACTGTAAACTTGTAGTAAGTCTTAAAATCAGATACTACTTTTTGTATTTTTATGTGAGTTTTATAATTACTTTGACAATTTCTTCAAATGATCCTGTTGGGATTTTTATTGGGAGGTAATTGAATAAAGAGAATAGGAGAATTGACATTATAACGCTTCACAAACATGGTGTATCTCTCCATTTTGTGGAACTTACTTTATTTCTCCTAATAATGTTTTGTAGTTCTCAGTGTAGCACTCTTGCACGTGTTTTGTTAAATTTATTTAAAAATTTTTTGACACCACTAAAAAAGACGTATTTTAAAATTTCATTTCCAATAATTTGCTGCCAATATATAAAATATAATTGACTATATATTATGTATTTTGAACATTATGCATTCTGTACATTTCTGTATGTTTATTTCAAATCTTATAACCTTACTGTTCTTATTAGTTCTAGCAGGTATATTAAATATGCCTTAGGATTTTCCGTGAAAACAATCGTTGAGAAAGTTTTACTTTCTTTTTTTTTTCGTGGTACGCGGGCCTCTCACTGTTGTGGCCTCTCCCGTTGCGGAGCACAGGCTCCGGACGTGCAGGCTCAGGGGCCATGGCTCATGGGCCCAGCCGCTCCGCGGCATGTGGGATCTTCCTGGACCGGGGCACGAACCCGTGTCCCCTGCATTGGCAGGCAGACCCTCAACCACTGCGCCACCAGGGAAGCCCAAGAGACAGTTTTACTTTTAAACTCTGTGCCGTTTATTCAGTTTTCTTGGCTCATTGCATTGTCTAGAATTTCCATTTCAGTGTTGAAGAAAAGTGGCGAAATTGGGCATTCTTGCCATTTTCCCTGTCTTAGGAAGAAAGGATTCAGTCTTTTACCTTCAAATTTGATGTTAGGTATAGGGTTTTTGCACTACCCTTTATAAAACTGAAGAAGAACCTTTTATATTTTTTGTTTGCTGAGAATGTTTTTAGCAACAGTGGGTGTTGATTTCTGTCAAATGCTTTTTCTCATCTATTGGGATGATTATACTTTATTTTCTAATATATTTTCATCTTTTTTTGTTTTTACTCATCTCTTGATTTGTATTCTAACTTTGCAATCACTTTTGTACAATGAAGGTTCCACAGTCAGCTTGATTTTGTTGTTTTTTACTTGTCTCACATGGAGCTAAAATAATGCTATATATCATACCATATCCAAAAGAACCACTGAGTGTAGCTTGTGTTTAAGATTTGTTACAGATTTAGTCATGAATCAGGCATTCCCAGGCAAATATTTCCTGATGTTATTGACTTTCTGGGCTCCTTGGCATGAATCTTTTTTATTTTTTTTTATTATCTTTTTTAAAAAACTAATTTTTATTGGAGTATAGTTGATTTACAATGTTCTATTAGTTTCTGCTGTACAGCAAAGTGAATGAATTATACATATATCCACTCTTTTTTAGATTCTTTTCCCATCTAGATCATTACAGAGTACTGAGTAGAGTTCCCTGTGCTATACAGTAGGTTCTTACTAGTTACCTATTTTATATATAGTAGTGAATGTTCTTTTCTGTTTTTTGAGTCTTATTTTTTATACAGCAGGTTCTTATTAGTTATCCATTTTATACATGTATATATGTCAATCCCAATCTCCCACTTCGTCACACTCCCCCCCACCACCAGTTTCCCCCCTTGGTGTCCATACGTTTGTTCTACATCTGTATCTCCATTCTGCCCTGCAAACTGGTTCATCTGTACCATTTTTCTGGGTTCCACATATATGCGTTAATATACAATATTTGTTTTTCTCTTTCTGATTTACCTCACGCTGTATGATGGTCCGTAGATTCATCCACATCTCTACAAATGACCCAATTTTGTTCCTTTTCATGGCTGAGTAATAGTCCATTGTATATATGTATTACATCTTTATCCATTCGTCTGTCGATGGGCATTTAGGTTGCTTCCATGTCCTGGCTATTTTAAGTGGTGCTGCAATGAACATTGGGGTGCATGTGTCTTTTTGAATTATGGTTTTCCCTGGGTATATCCCCAGTAGTGGGATTGCTGGGTCATATGGTAGTTCTATTTTCAGTTTTTTAAGGAACCTCCATACTGTTCTCCATAGTGGCTGTTATCAATTTACATTCCCACCAACAGTGCAAGAGGGTTCCCTTTTCTCCACACGCTCTTCAGCATTTGTTGTTTGTAGATTTTCTGATGACGCCCATACTAACTGGTGTGAGGTGATACCTCATTGTAGTTTTGATTTGCATTTCTCTAATAATTAGGGATGTTGAGCAGCTTTTCATGTGCTTCTTGGCCATCTGTATGTCTTCTTTGGAGAAATGTCTATTTAGGTCTTCTGCCCATTTTTGGATTGGGTTGTTTGTTTTTTTAATATTGAGCTGCATGAGCTGTTTATATATTTTGGAGATTAATCCATTGTCCACTGATTCGTTTGCAAATATTTTCTCCCATTCTGTGGGTTGTTTTTTTGTCTTGTGTATGGTTTCCTTTGCTGTGCAAAAGCTTTTCAGTTTCATTAGGTCACATTTGTTTTTATTTCCATTACTCTAGGAGGTGGATCAAAAAAGATCTTGCTGTGATTTATGTCAAAGAATGTTCTTCCTATGTTTTCCTCTAAGAGTTTTATAGTGTCCGGTCTTACATTTAGGTCTCTAATCCATTTTGAATTTATTTTTGTGTATGGTGTTAGGAAGTGTTCTAATCTCATTCTTTTAAATGTAGCTGTCCAGTTTTCCCAGCACCACTTATTGAAGAGACTGTCTTTTCTCCATTGTATATCCTTGCCTCCTTTGTCATAGATAAATTGACCATAGGTGCATGGGTTTATATCTGGGCTTTCTATCCTGTTCTGTTGATCTATATTTCTGTTTTTTTTGTGCCAGTACCATATTATATTGATTACTGTAGCTTTTTAGTATAGTCTGAAGTCCAGGAGTCTGATTCCTCCAGCTCCGGTTTTTTTCCTCAAGACTGCTTTGGCTATTCGGGGTCTTTTGTGTCTCCATACAAATTTTAAGATTTTTTTGTTCTAGTTATGTAAAAAATGCCATTGGTAATTTGATAGGGATTGCATTGTATCTGTAGATTGCTTTGGGTTAGTATAGTTATTTTCACAGTATTCATTCTTCCAATCCAAGCACATGGTATATCTCTCCATCTGTTTGTATCATCTCTAATTTCTTTCATCAGTGTCTTATAGTTTTCTGCATACAGGTCTTTTGTCTCCCTAGGTAGGTTTATTTCTAGGTATTTTATTCTTTTTGTTGCAATGGTAAATTGGAGTGTTTCCTTAATTTCTTTTTCAGATATTTCATCATTAGTGTATAGGAATGCAAGAGATTTCTGTGCATTAACTTTGTATCCTGTAACGTTACCAAATTCATTGATTAGCTCTAGTAGTTTTCTGGTGGCATCTTTAGGATTCTCTGTATAGTCTCATGTCATCTACAAAGAGTGACAGTTTTACTTCTTTTCGAATTTGTATTCCTTTTATTTCTTTTTCTTCTCTGATTGCTGAGTCTAGGACTTCCAAAACTATGTTGAATAATAGTGGTGAGAGTGGACATCCTTGTCTTGTTGCTGATCTTAGAGGAAATGCTTTCAGTTTCTCACCATTGAGAATGATGTTTGCTGTGGGTTTGTCGTATATGGCCTTTATTATGTTGAGGTAGGTTCCCTCTGTGCCCCCTTTCTTGAGAGGTTTTATCATAAATGGGTGTTGAATTTTGTCAAGATTTTTCTGCATCTATTGAGATTATCACATGGTTTTTATTCTTCAGTTCGTTAATATGGTATATCACATTGATTGATTTGCGTATATTGAATAATCCTTGCATCCCTGGGTTAAACCCCACTTGATCATGGTGTATGATCCTTTTAATGTGTTGTTGGATTCTATTTGCTAGTATTTTGTTGAGGATTTTTGTATGTATATTCATCAGTGATATTGGTCTGTAATTTCCTTCTTTTGTAGTATCTTTTCAGGGTGACGGTGGTCTTAGAGAATGAGTTTGGGAGTGTTCCATCCTCTGCAATATTTTGGAAGAGTTTGAGATGGATGGGTGTTAGCTCTTCTCTAAATGTTTGATAGAATTCACCTGTGAAGCCATCTGGTCCTGGACTTTTGTTTGTAGAAGATTTTTAATCACAGTTTCAATATCATTACTTGTGATTGGTCTGTTCATGTTTTCTATTTCTTCCTGGTTCAGTCTTGGAAGGTTATACCTTTCTAAGAATTTGTCCATTTCTTCCAGGTTGTCCATTTTATTGGCATAGAGTTGCTTGTAGTAGTCTCTTAGGATGCTGTGTATATCTGCAGTGTCTGTTGTAAGTTCATCTTTTTCATTTCTAATTTTATTGATTTGAGTCCTCTCCCTCTTTTTCCTGATGAGTCTGGCTAAAGGTTTATCAATTTTGTTTATCTTCTCAAAGAACCAGCTTTTAGTTTTATTGATATTTGCTATGGTTTTCTTTGTTTCTGTTTCATTTATTTCTGCTCTGATCTTTATGATTTCTTTCCTTCTGCTAACTTTGGGTTTTGTTTGTTCTTCTTTCTCTAGTTCCTTTAGGTATAATTTTAGATTGTTTTTTTGAGATTTTTCTTGAGGTACGCTTGTACTGCTATAAACTTCCCTCTTTGAACTGTTTTGCTGCATCCCATATGTTTTGGATCGTCGTGTTTTCCTTGTCATTTGTCTCTAAGTATTTTTTGATTTCCTGTTTGATTTCTTCAGTGATCTTTTGGTTATTTAGTAACGTAGTGTTTAGCCTCCATGTGTTTGTGTTTTTTATGTTTTTTCCCTGTAATTGATTTCTAATCTCATAGCGTTGTGGTCAGAAAAGATGCTTGATATGATTTCAATTTTCTTGAATTTACTGAGGCTTGATTTGTGACCCAAGACATGATCTATCTTGGAGAATGTTCCGTGTGCACTTGAGAGGAAAGTTTATCTGCTGTTTTTGGATGCAGTGTCCTATATGTATCAATTAAATCTGTATGGTCTGTTGTGTTATTTAAAGCTTGTGTTTGCTTATTAATTTTCTGTTTGGATGATCTGTCCATTGCTGTAAGCAAGGTGTTAAAGTCCCCCACTATTATTGTGTTACTGTCGATTTCTCCTTTCATGGTTGTTAGCATGTGCCTTATGTATTGAGGTGCTCGTATGTTTGGTGCATAAACATTTATAATTGTTATATCTTCTTCTTGGAGTGATCCCTTGATCATTATGTAGTGTCCTTCCTTGTCTCTTGTAACATCCTTTATTTTAAAGTCTATTTTGTCTGATATGACTATTGCTACTCCAGCTTTCTTTTGATTTCCATTTGCACGGAATATCTTTTTCCGTCCCTTCACTTTCAGTCTGTATGTGTCCCTAGGTCTGAAGTGGGTTTTTTGTAGACAGCATATATATGGGTCTTATTTTTGTATCCATTCAGGGAGCCTGTGTCTTTTGGTTGGAGCATTTAATCCATTCACATTTAAGGTATTTATATATATGTATGTTCCTATTACCATTTTCTTAATTGTTATGAGTTTGTTTTTGTAGGCCTTTTCTACTTTTCTGTTTCTCATTGAGAGAAATCCCTTTAGCATTTGTTGTAGAGCTGGTTTGGTGGTTCTGAATTCTCTTAAATTTTGCTTGTCTGTAAAGCTTTTGATTTCTGCATTGAATCTGAATGAGATCTTTGCTGGGTAAAGTAATCTTGGTTGTAGGTTCTTCCCTTTCAACACTTTAAATATATCATGCCCCTCCCTTCTGGCTTGTAGAGTTTCTGCTGAGAAATCAGCTGTTAATGTTATGGGAGTTCCCTTCATGTTATTTGTCGTTTTTCCCTTGTTGCTTTCAAAAATTTTTCTTTGTTTTTAATTTTTGTCAGATTGATTACTGTGTGTCTCGGCATATTTCTCTTTGGGTTTATCCTACATGGGACTTTCTTCCCATCCTGGGCTTGGGTGGCTATTTCCTTTCCCATGTTTGGAAGTTTTCATCTATAATCTCTTCCAATATTTTCTGGTCCTGCTCTCTCTCTTCTCCTTCTGGGACCCCTATTATGTGAATGTTGTTGCATTTAATGTTGTCCCAGAAGTCTCTTAGGCTGTCTTCATTTATTTTCATTCTTTTTTTATTCTCTTCCATGGCAGTGAATTCCACCATTCTGCCTTCCAGGTCACTTATCAGTTCTTCTGCCTCAGTTATTCTGCTGTTTATTCCTTCTAGTGTAGTTTTCATTTCTATTATTGTATTGTTCATTTCTGTTTGTTTGTTCTTTAATTCTCTGGGTCTTTGTTAAATATTTCTTGCATCTTCTCAATCTTTGCCTCCATTCTTTTTCTGAGGTTCTGGATCATCTTCACTATCATTATTCTGAATTCTTTTTCTGGAAGGTTTCTTATCTCCACTTCATTTAGTAGTTTTTCTGGGGTTTTATCTTGTTCCTTCATCTGGTACGTAGCCCTCTGCGTTTTCATCTTGGCTGTCTTTCTGTGAATGTGGTTTGTGGTTTTTGTTCCACAGACTGCAGGCTTGTAGTTCTTCTTGCTTCTGCTGTGTGCCCTCTGGTGGATGAGGCGATCCAAGAGGCTTGAGCAAGCTTCCTGATGGGAGGGAGTGGTGGTGGGTAGAGCTGGCTTTTGCTGTGGTAGGCAGAGCTCAATAAAACTTTAATCCGCTTGTCTGTTGATGGGTTAGGCTGGGTTCCCTCCCTGTTGGTTCTTTGGCTTGAGGCGACCCAACACTGGAGCCTACCTTGCTCTTCGGTGGGCCTAATGGCCGACTCTAGGAGGGCTCACGCTGAGGAGTACTTCCCAGAACCTCTGCTGCCAGTGTCCTTGTCCGCATGGTGAACCACAGCCACCCCCACTTCTGCAGGAGACCCTCCAACACTAGCAGGTAGGTCTGGTTCAGTCTGTTTTGGGGTCCCTGCTCCTTCCTCTTGGTCCTGATGCACACACTACTTTGTGTGTGCCCTCCAAGAGTGGAGTCTCTGTTTCCCCCAGTCCTGTCAGAGTCCTGCAATCAAATCCTGCTAGCCTTCAAAGTCTGATTCTCTAGCAATTCCTCCTCCAGTTGCCGCAACCCCCGGTTTGGAAGCCTGAAGTGCGGCCCAGATCCTTCACTCCAGCGGGTGGACTTCTGTGGTATAAGTGTTCTCCAGTTTGTCAGTCACTCACCCAGCACTTATGGGATTTGATTTCATTTTGATTGCGCCCCTCCTACTGTCTCACTGTGGCTTCTCGTTTGTCTTTGGATGTGGGGTATTTTTTTTGGTGAGTTCCAGTGTCTTCCTGTTGATGATTGTTCAGCAGTTAGTTGTGATTCCCATGCTCTCACAAGAGGAAGTGAGTGCACGTCCGTCTACTCCGCCACCGTGAACCAATCTCCTTTTCTTCTTAATAGAGATTTTGAATTTTATTCAAGAAGTCAAATTGAAGAGTTTTTGTGTGGTGTAAGGTAATCATTGACTCAGGTGATTTCTTAAATTGGGTAGCTTCTTAGTACATATGTATGAATATAATATGTATTCTCAGTAGGAACTTATAACAATAATAATACTTTCAAAATTCATTTTTTGTTGTTAGGTTTTTCTGTAGTAATTTTAAATCTATTTATAAAATTGCTAATATTTATCCCATTTATATAGCAGTTACTGTATATATGCTATTTTGCTATATTTTACAAACGCAAGGAATGGTATTTGAAATCAGCCATCTCATTAATGAATAGTTCTGTTTTATTTCCTGTTTTTCTCCTTCACACAATATCTAGGTATATAGATATTGACACATTCTTCTATCTCTAAAGCTGGGAGAGTTAGCGTAAATTTGAAGAAATAAATGAATTCTGAAATATATTTTTTCTTGTTTCATAAAGTGTAATGTTTTAATTGCCCTATCCCCATGTTGCTTTTCCCTTCAATGCTGTATAGGTTTCTACACACAAAAAGCATTTAGACTATGTGAGGTGGTAAGACAAACACACCCCATGTGTTGCACATACATGCACACTTACATATGCACTCATACACTCAGAGGAGACAAACACTCTATGAGACAGTTTAAATCTACTAATTGTATCCTATAGACTCCAGGTATGTAGGGTGTTAGGGAAGAGGGTGATTATTGTGTATTAGACAAAATTAGGAAATTTTTCATAAAGAATGTGATATCACATGTAGAAAAAGTAAAAAATATTTATTACTGGGAAAGAGAGTGTAACATAATTTCTGAAAATGCATTTATCTAATAAAATAGTGCATTGAAAGTACTTCTTAAACTGTAAAGTCCAGAAAAAATGTTAGGGTTTTTAAAAGTTATTTTAATTTTTATTTCTGTATACTGTGTGTACTATAATATACTTGTGAATTTTCATCTCTTTTATCATATTTTATTAGTTTTAGAGGTTTAAAAATATCTTTAATTCTCATCTGCTCCATGCCTTGATTATCTGTTTAAGGAACAAAGGATAGCATTCTTGATGTGCTAACTTTTTCTGGTGTCCTTTTCTGAGTATTAAGGTGAAAGATTGTACTTCATTATAACAGTGGAATAATTCATATTATTTCTTCTACTTGAATAATGTTGAATTTTTTTAAATTAAAAATTAGATTAGCCTCTTATATGACTGCTTCATATAAAAGTGATCTAACAAATGATCCTTATTCATGTAATGAAATCTAAGGAGTAAATATCTGGGAATTGCACTTAATTCTTTACAGGGTGATCTGTCCTTTTCTTGTTTTTGTAATGTTTTCCTCCTTCTCATACACTACATGCATTGTGTTGCTCTTTTCAATTTTACAGATATTTTTCTAATCACTGAATGAAAACAGAGCTCCTATAGAATTCATTTATTTGTAATCTTTTGATTTTCCATGAACCCAAAGAAATCATTGGTGTTTCCATTAGAAAACTATTGAATAAGCCCAGTATGCTGAGGTTATCCTAGATCCAGACTTAAATGTGGATTTTGTACTTGGAAATCCTGTAGTTTTAAAAATGAGTAAGAGTTTGACTTCTGGAATATATCGATATCTAGAAGCTAGACAATGAGTTCAGATGAGAATCTGTTTAAGGGAAATATATGAGTTTTACATTTATTCTTCTTCATTTCTACTTTGATTTTTTTTGGTGAGCATGTTAGATATCTCTTTCATATACAAATATACTGTGAAAAACTAATTCATTGTTTAAAGTTTAAACTGACCATGAAACAGTTATTGGGGAGCACTTTAATAAAACCATTTTAACATCTTATTATGAAAATTATAGAAGTGACCCAAATAGTTGATTTTGTATTTTTATTTTATTCTTTTATTAACCCAGTGATCTTTGTTTTGTCTTGTATGTAAAAATAAGAACAAAATGCATACTTATAGAGCAATTGTTTTATTGAGGACATGTTTTAAAAGTCAAGAAGTGAAGCTGCTTGGTAATGCTATAAATTTAAAACTGTCCTACAGCAAGACGATACAATGCAAATATGACTTAATAAGATCACAAACTGAATTTCAGTGAAACAACCAAGATTTACATTAAATTAGGAATTTTAAAACTGATTTAGTTTGTTTTACTGAGCATTTGCTTAATAACATTTTGCCTTCTTGCAATCTTTTTAAAGACAATAATTCGTCTGTGAAATGCAGGCACATCCTCAGTAGAAAAATTGAAAGCAACAGCTCACTTTCTGAAACCACACATATAGCGATATAAAGAAATATTTCAGCTCTACAAAATTTAATAAATCATCCCATTTCCTAATTTGATCATATTAGATGCTGATGTGGAAGAAGCATTTCAAATACCATCTCCTCATTAATATACATCAGTCTGGGGAATAGAATGGAATACTTATGCAGAGATGTCACAGTTACTGTTTCTTAGTTTACTAAGTGGAACAGGTTGATGTGATACTGGGTGCTATTTGTCAATGTCTTGTTAAAATGGTTTGGGTCGAGTTATGGAGTCCAGAAAAACGGCGGCTGATAAATCAAAAGTGGATTGAGTGGACAGGAGGCAGTGATTGATACTGTGACAGGATATGAAGAAAGGAACCTTGATACTAGCATGCATGATATTGAATATGAGAAGGAAAATGGCCCTGGAGTATGGATATTATTCACGGAAATGAGAATAACAACATCAGCCTGAAAATATTGTCAGGTGAAGATTAGGATAGTCCTTGTTAGAGCATAATACTTTGTTAGAATGGTAGGGGTGAAATTATGTAAAAATTTATGTGAGAAGAATATTTTGACCTATGTCTGAAGACTCTTAAAGGTTATTTATTGGTTAAGTTAGTTTTAGCCTTGTTTCTCCAGTCTAATTTTTAAACCATTTGCTTATAAACATCCTAACTCCCAGTAAAATTAAAACACTTCTTTCTTTTAGATTACTTTAAAGAACATGTCCCTTCATATCTTGATTTTATAGAATTATGTATTTAGGGACTGAATTTGTATGTGTATTATAATAGAAAATAGTATTAGAAAATAGTATTTTCTATTCATTGGTTTTGACTTATAAAATTATATTGTTAACTTTAAGCAAAAAATCTGCATTGCAAGGTTTTCAGCATATTTTAGATTAGTCATTTTGAATGGCAAATGGAGGATTCCTGACAGATAAGCCATTTCACAAAGATCAAGGCTGTATACACTGAATTGTCAGTGAAATACTAGCTGATGTTGGGAAGTTCTTGGTGGGAATCCTTGTTTTTTAAAATTTTTTTGTTTTTTATTGTTTTTATTACATTTTGACCATGCCATGTGGCCTGTGAGATCTTAGTTCCCCAACTAGAGATCAAACCTGTGCCCCCTGTGGTGGAAACGCGAAGTCTTAACCACCGGACCAGGGGAGTCCGTCACCCTCTTTTCTGTTTTCAAAGCATAAACTGTTCCTCATCATTTACAAGAAGCTAACCGCCAGGGAAGTCCCTAGGTGAGAATCTTTAGATTCGTATGACTTTTGTCCTTGACAGTATATAAGTAGGAAGAACTTCTTTTTGCTTCCTTGCTGGAAGAGTTCTATAATACTAGCAGAATAAGATGTTCTTTGGAAAGGTATTCTGTTAACTTTTATAATTACATAGTGTATGAGAGACAAAGAGATGTGCAGTTACCAAATAATTGTAATTATAATATTTTATTCTTATATATAATGACTTTTTCTTCCTTTTAAGAACTGACACTTTGTGTCACAATTTTTAAGTATGTAATAGAACACATTTGAAATAAGGCATTGCTAAGCGTTTATTCAGATGACTCAAACCGGTAGTGATTAATTCATTGATAATTTTTTTCTAGCCCTTTTAAAAAATACTGTTAAATGTGTATGTATTCTGGATTCCTCAAAACTAATTTAGTTAGATGAAAGTTGTTATTTTTGGTTTTATCACCTCAGTATTTGATAAACAAACATCATTGTGTCAGCTAAATAATCTTTGGAACTTAGTATAATTTCTTAACTGTGCTGTTTACTGCTACATGTTTTATGAGGCTCAGCATGTGATTCTGAATATTTGAAGAAGAAAAAATCATTTCTAAATTATAGAATACTTTTAATTTTTTTTATAGAATACTTTTTTTTTTTTTTTTTTGCGGTATGCGGACCTCTTACTGTTGTGGTCTCTCCCGTTGCGGAGCACAGGCTCCGGACGCGCAGGCTCAGCGGCCATGGCCCACGGGCCCAGCCGCTCCGCGGCATGTGGGATCTTCCCAGACCAGGGCACGAACCCGCGTCCCCTGCATCGGCAGGCGGACTCCCAAGCACTGCGCCACCAGGGAAGCCCTAGAATACTTTTTAAAAATAGTTTTCTGGAGTTTCCCCTCCAATTCATTCTTCATATAGCAGCCAAACTGCGAATCTGATAGTACCTCCCTTATTTCAGTGGTTTTGAATACAGTCCAAAATGTTGATGAAGCCTGAAGTCCCTCTGTGATGATTCTCCCTGTCTTTTCAATCACATCTTTCTAATCCCAGTTATAGTTTCTCTGCAGTTCCTTTTTTTTTTTTTTTTAACTCTCTCAGGGCCCTTAAACATGTGGTTGCTTCTTTTTGCAATGTTCTTTGCTCTCTCTGATCATCTCCTATTCATCTTTGAGGTCTTGACTTAAAGGCATTTCCTTGGATGGACTTCTCTGTCTACCCAGACATGGGTATATTCTCCTATCATAGATGGTACTCTCAGCTCATAACCCAGGATATTTAAAATGCATGCTAAAAGCTGATCCTAGTTACTGTTATAGAAACATGGGTATGTACTTAGTCTTATTAATTCCCAACTTATGGTTTGAGCTTTAAGCTCAATAATAATGACTGCTCACTTGATTCTCATTTCTATCATGGAGAAACTAATTTGAAATTATAGGAGGTGACATTAAAGACAAATTAGAAATATCATGGAAAAAGTTCTGGATCAGTCTTTCTGAATCTCAGTGTCCTCATCTATAAAATGAGTATTGAATTCATTCTAGCTCTAATTCTGTTTCTAAATTGCATGAGAATACAGCTATGATGTATAGTCATTTAAACAAAAACTAATTTTTAATTCATTTTTCACTTTTGAATTTTTTTTTATCTTTATTGAAGTATAATTGCTTTACAGTGGTGTGTTAGTTTCTGCTTTATAACAAAGTGAATCAGCTATACATATACATATATCCCCATATCTCCTTCCTCTTGCATCTCCCTCCCACCCTCTTTATCCCACCCCTCTAGGTGGTCACAAAGCACCGAGCTGATCTCCCTGTGCTATGTGGCTGCTTCCCACTAGCTATCTATTTTATATTTGGTAGTGTATATATGTCCATGCTATTCTCTCACTTTGTCCCAGCTTACCCTTCCCACTCCCCGTGTCCTCAAGTCCATTGTCTAGTAGGTCTGCATCTTTATTCCTGTCTTACCCCTAGGTTCTTCATGACCATTTTTTTTTTTTAGATTCCATATATATGTGTTATCATACAGTATTTGTTTTTCTCCTTCTGACTTACTTCACTCTGTATGACTACATATATCACTACATATATCACTACGTATATGACTACATATATCACTACAAATAACTCATTTTTGTTTCTTTTTTATGGCTGAGTAATATTCCATTGTATATATGCACCACATCTTCTTTATCCATTCATCTGTTGATGGGCACTGAATCGCAGTGTCCTCATCTATAGAATGAGTATTGAATTCATTCTAGCTCTAATTCTGTTTCTAAATTGCATGAGAATACGTCTATGATGTATAGTCATTTAAACAAAAATAATTTTCAAATGATTTTTCACTTTTGACTTTTTTTAAAATAAATTATTTATTTTTGGCTGTGTTGGGTTTTTGTTGCTGCACGCGGGCTTTCTCTGGTTGCGGCGAGTGGGGGCTATTCTTCGTTGCAGTGTGCGGGCTTCTCATTGTGGTGGCTTCTCTTGTTGCGGAGCATGGTCTCTAGGCACATGAGCTTCAGTAGTTGTGGCACGCGAGCTTAGTTGTTCTGCGGCACGTGGGATCTTCCCGGTCCAGGGCTCTAACCCATGTCCCCTGAATTGGCAGGTGGATTCTTAACCATTGTGCCACCAGGGAAGTCCCCCACTTTTGACTTTTTTAAAAAAACTAGTGGATGTGCCTGTTATTTTACCATATTACCATGCTCCAAAAGAATAATTAAGCCCACTTCAAAGAACTAAACATTTACTCATATTGACATTATTGCCTACTTGGTCAGCTTCTACTTGCTTCTCTACAGAACTCTCATTTGCTCTAGTATCCTACAGAACTTTTATTCTTTGTGCATTTGTATTGAGAACGTTCTTATGTAAGTTTTTGTTTATCTGATTTATAACTTTCAGAGGAGGCCATGAGGTGCTGGAGAGGTATGGATGCAGAAGTTTTAGGGTTAGAAGGTTGTTTTAGACTATTTCTTTTAGATTAGGAAACTGAGACTAGAGAAGTTAATTCCAGGGTAACCAGGTAGTGGCAGCAGAAGTGGTTCCCTTAGTGTGTGGTGATTTTATGACTTCTCATTTCACAAGATGTTTTTTCCCCCTTCAGTTTTTAAAAATTAATTAATTGATTAATTAATTATTTGGCTGCACTGGGTCTGCAGGTGGATTCCTTAGTTGTGACATGCAAACTCTTAGTTGCGGCATGCATGTGGGATCTAGTTCCCTGGCCAGGGATCGAACTTGGACCCCCTGCATTGGGAGCACAGAGTCTTAACCACTGCGCCACCAGGGAAGTCCCCCTGTTCAGTTTTTAGATAGGTGTAGATCATGCAGGATCAATAGAGGAAATGAGAAAATTCCCGAGGAGCAAAGCTGAGCAACATTGTTCTTGGACAGACAGTCTGAGAATGAGCTGACTGTTTGGGGATAATAAATTGAGTGTAAAATGGTGTATTAAGTACAATGGTTTATCAATTTGTTTGAAAAAATCTGTTCTATTCCTGTAAGGATACAGTTAAATAAATATGTGTTTCCTATTGTTTATTTACCTTAGGTAGTACATATTTATAAATATTTATATTTATTTATAAATTTATCCAAAATAAAGATGAAGCTCAGACTATGGGTCAAACCATGGATGTGGTAAGCTTTTATTCAGGTCAGTACTTTTATTAGTATGCCCTTGACTGAAACCTGCAGCAGTTTTACATTGACATTCAAAACAGATGGACTTTTAATTATTAATCCTATGGAATTAATGAGCTCATTTTAAGAACAGGGTCCTCTCCCTGTGCCCCACCACCCACTTCTTTGTCAAGTTGCTTTTTAATTAGGATTTTCTCGGTTTATAACGTATAATCCAAACTAGGCAAAAGGTGAACTGTTAAGTATGTCATGAAATCTCCAAATTTTTGAATAAAAGACTCAGTGGTTTACATCGTATAAAAGATTTTATGTGGCTTTGTAGTATTGGGTTGATTAAATAAATGAATGCTATCCTTTTTGATATTCTGCTTTAAGATGATGCCCTTCCAGTTTTCAGATTATTTTAAATTAGTTTTAATACTTTCACATCAAAATTTTTTGTTTAGGCCCAAAAGAAATACAGTAAATATTTAGTTGGCTTAATACCTAAATTTTTAGTTGGCATAAGAACTATATTTGCTAATGACAAAGGAGGTAACATTTTCATAGACATTTCTTCTCAGTTTATTAACTGAAGTGCAATTCTAGTTATTTTGTTCTTGACTCACATGGAACACTTGGCAGCCCATCTAAAATTGGGGCACAGATTTCTACCTAGGATGGCAGCTGCATCGTGAGGAACTCTTTCTGGGGAGTTCTGAATTGACTGAATGGACCCATTATCTGTTAGCTAAGTTGTGGCTACTTTTCTGGTTTTGGGCCAGGTTTCACTGTTGTACAGGGTGGGGTCATTACTCTAAATCAGCTGAGTGGAGGATCTGTCCATTTTGATTTTCTGTTGCTCCTCTTCAATGGTAGAGATCACCAGAAATTGGCTGGACTTCTTTATGTAGTGTTTACCAGTGTATCAGGTTAAAGACATTTAATACATGCTTTTGGTTGAGATGATTTCATTATCGCAGTTGCTGAATTTCTTGCTATTTCTTGTGCCTCATTTACAGGGGAGCAAAAGAGGAAAATCAGGAGAATGCTATGTAGGGAATGCTCTGTTTCCTGGGCAGAGCCCAGGCCAGAATTTACTGTGGTGTCTTGTCATAGACACTACTGTTGGCTATAACTAACTGCCAACATGTTTTACTGGGTGGTCCTTGAAGGTTGGCAGACATTTAAAGTAGTCCCTGCTCTAGACAAGCTTATTGTCATAAGATTTGCTTTTTGATTTTTTTTTATAGCTTTGTATACTTATTGTTTTATATCATTATGGTAAAAGCAAAGGTAGAAAATAATGTTTACCATATTCCATGACCTGTGTAGGTGGATAAGGATAATTTATTGAGAATGAAATTAGTTATTTCTCTCTACTCATTCCTATAAAACTGCAGAAATGTGGCGTCTTGCCAAAAAAAATTGATAATGATTACTTAAATACCAAAGTAATTTAAAAGTAGGTAAATTGTTGTATGTTTTTACAATGCTGTTGATTATAAGTAAAGGAGTCCTGAATTATGCCCTTTATTTTGTTTCCTTTGTATTTCACTCATTGTTTGATGAGGAAGGATGTAGAGTATGTATCTATAAATCTCTTTCTTAAAAGGTCATAACATTTATTTTATTTCATAGAGACAGTGCTTAATATTTGAGTTGATATTTGTGTGTGGTTTCAGATAGTGGTCTAGTTTCATTCTTTTTCATGTGGCTGTCCAATTTCCCAACACCATTTCTTGAAGAGACTGTCCTTTCCTCATTGTGTATTCTTGGATCCTTTGTCGTAAATTAATTGACCATATATATGTGGGTTTATTTTGGGGCTCTCTGCTGTGTTCCATTGATCTGTATATCTGTTTTTATGCCAATACCAAACTGTTTTGATGACTGTAGTGTTGTAATGGAGTTTGAAATCAGAAAGTGTGGTGTGTCCAGCTTTGTTTTCTTTCTCAAAATTGCTTTGGCTGTTTTGGGTCTTTTGTGGTTCCATACCAATTTTAGGATTATTTGTTCTATTTCTGTGAGGAATGCCATTGGAATTTTGATAGGGATTGCATTGAATCTGTAGATTACTTTGGGAAGTATGGACATTTTAACAAAATTCTTCCAACCCATTAGTACTGAGTATCTTTTGATTTATTTGTGTCTTCAGTTTTTTTCATCAGTGTCTTTTAGCTTTAATGTACAGGTCTTTCACTTCCTTGGTTAAATTTATTCCTATTTTATTCTAATTGATGCAATGGCAAATGAGATTGTTTTCTTAACTTCTCTTTCTGATAGTTCATTATTAATATATATAAATGGAACACATTTTTTTGTATATTAATTTTGTATCCTACAGCTTTACTGAATTTATTTTATTAGTTCTAACAGTTTTTTGATGGAGTCTCCAGGGTTTTTTAATGTATAAAATAGTGACAGATTTTCCAATAAGATTTACTTATTTTCCAATTTGGATGCCTTTTTTTTTTTTCTTGCCTAATTGCTCTGGCTAGGACTTCCAATACTATGTTGAATAAAAGTGGCAAGAGTGGGCATCCTTGTCTTGTTCCTGGTCTTAGAAGAAAAGCTTTCAGTTTTTCACCATTGATGAAATGGTGTTATTAACCATGAGTCTGTCATATGGCCTTTATTATGTTGAGGTACATTCCCTTTATACCCACTTCGTTGAGAGTTTTTCTCATGAATGGATGTTGAATTTTGTCAAGTGCTTTTTCTGGATTTATTGAGATGATCATGATTTTTAGCTTTCATTTTGTCACTGTGGTGTAACTGATTACCACATTGACTGATTTGCAGATGTTGAACCATCCTTGAATCCCTGGAACAAATTCTAGTTGATCATGGTTAATGATCCTTTTAATGTATTGTTCAATTTGATTTGCTTGTATTTTCTTTTTGAGGATTTTTTTCATCTGTGTTCCTTAGGGATATTGGTGTAATTTTCTTTACTTGTGGTATCCTTGTCTGGTTTTGGTGGCAGGGTAATGATGGCCTTATAAAATAAGTTTGGAAAAGTTCCCTCCTCTTCTGTTTTTGGAAGAGTTTGAGAAAGATTGATATCTTCTTTGAACGTTTGGTAGAATTCACCAGTGAAACTGTCTAGTCCTGGATTTTTGTCTTTTGGGGCAGGGTGGGGGGGTTTGATTATGAATTCAATCTTTTTAATAGTAATTGGTCCACTCACATTTTCTCTTTCATCATGATTCAGTCTTGGTAGGTTGTATGTTTCTAGGAATTTATCCTTTTTTTCTAGGTTAGAATAAACTTTATGTTCACAGAGATTAGATATGAAATTGATATGTAAAGATACTTTTGCCAAATCCAATTAGTCTTTATTTTTTTAAAGTTAAATATGTGAAGGATATTTTACCCTGTAATCTTTCTTCCATAAGTTTTTGTTGATGTATATAGTAAGTTGTATATATATATATATATATATATATATATATATACACACACACATATATATATATATATATAAGTTTTTGTTGATGTATATAGTAAGTTTTTTCCTCAGAGGATTATTTTGACAAGACATAAGGAACCTTTTGGCATTATCTACTCTATAAATTATTTTCTTTTATTTTCTTCTCCAATCTAGATTTTTAAGAGTTTTCGTTGGTTCTGTTATTCTCTTATTTTTGTGAAATAATCTGTGTTCACACTCTATCACTACCTGTTGCCTTTGGAATTTATGCATTTTGAGCCAGTTACCTTTCAGCATTATTTTCAAGCTAAGAATTCCAACGTTTTATGGTTTACCTTCACATGGAAGGCCCCCCAACCATTACCTTCCTAATAATTTTATTTTCACTTTTATGCATTGCCTGGCTCTTGTCAAAAGATGGTTTTGTATGAAATAGACTGAGGTAGTATTTTCTTTTCTGTTTCCAATATGCTTTCTGTTAATGGCTACTATTACAGTTGGCCTTTCTGACTATAACAGCACATTGGAAATGTTACTCTTCATGAAACAGTATATAATGACTACCAGATTTCTTTCCAGATCTCTCTTATTTTATGAGTATAGTAATGCTTTCTCATTTATGAGTTTTCCTTATTTGAAATTCAGATATAATGTAGCTTTACTTCTGTACTGTATATGTTTTTCAGAACCTCTGCTGGACATCTGGGTCACTTGTTTCCACCTTTGTTCTTCTGCCAGTTGCTTCTTAGGTGATTGGTCACATACATATTAAGTGTCATGAAAATATATTATATGTTATCATTGAGCTATGTGTATTACCATGTGGTATTTGTATCCCTTATGATATTGGGCAAGAAGAGATTAAAAAGAATGTTGTTTGTACTGTCAGAGCTGTTACTGCCAAGGTTGATGTCTAGTAGTGCTATGTATAAAGTGCCATGACAGTGTAAAATGAAAGGCATATTGTCAACTCAGATTCCAAAGAGGAAGGGACTCTTCTTGCCAAAGAGGATTTAAAATGATTCTCCCATCATCAAGTTTGTGGAATACAGACTAAGGAAGCAAAACTTTCAGGTTAGAGACTAGAGACCTGTAGTGTCACAAAGCATTCCTACTAATTTGTAAAACTGGCAACTAGAATTTTGTAACAAGTGTTTTTTAAAAAGCAAAGCTTTTTCCTAGAAATTAATAGGTACCAATTTGGTTTTTAAGCTATTTTGAGGAAGTCTATAAGCAAAGTCTAAGAATGGACCTTCATATAAGGTGTGAATAAATTACTGTAGACAGTAGTGAAGTGGAAAAAGACTTTCAAAAGAAGTCCACAGCTTATATTCCATGCTTTTCTCAAAAGATAGAGAAAATTGCAGGTTTATCTGCTGAAAAATCTGGTTGGTGGTTGATTCTTTAACTTTTCTTTGATCACATCAAATATAGAATGTTGAAAGGAGGATCTGATGAAAACCATGGATCTTCTTCCCAGATAATTTCATATATTTACATACAAAATTTTTAATTTACCCCTTGCGGATGTTAATTGACATCCTAAAATTCCATCCTAAAACTAGGTAAGAACATTTTTGTCAATGTTAGAAACAGTCACAATTGAACTTAAATGACTATGCAGTTATAAATATCTATGAGCTAAAAGAGGTGGCAGGTCCTTCCCAGTAATTATCTACTTCCTTCCCTTTCTATTTTAGCCCTATTATTGTCTGTTTCAGCCTCAGCAGTACATTTTCTCTTAATTTCAAAGACAAATTGAAAAGTATAGCTTATTACCAATTTAGGGTAGGGAAATGCCTTTGGTAGCTATTTAGTGCTCTTTGTTCCGTGTTTTTATTTTAGTGAATGTAAAACATATTTATGAAGCGTTATAAATTGTCTTGCAATCCCATTAAAAAAAATAAGATTATGGACTTGCCTCGCAGTGGTTAAGAATCCACCTGCCAGTGCGGGGGACACAGGTTTGAGCCCTGGTCCAGAAAGGTCCTGCATGCCGCAGAGCAACTAAGCCCGTGCACCACAACTACTGAGCCTGCGCTCTAGAGCCACGTGCCACAACTACTGAAGCCCACACATCTAGAGCCCATGCTCCACAATAAGAGAAGCCACCACAATGAGACGCCCGCGTACCGCAACAAAGAGTAGCCCCCGCTCACCACAACTAGAGAAAGCCCGCACGCAGCAATGAAGACCCAACACAGCCATAAATAAATAAATAAATAAATAAATAATAGAAACAAACAAACAAGATTTTGAGTTCCTTATCCAAGAATTCTCCTACCATGAGGATTTTCAAGAACTTAATTTTGACAGTTTCAGAGAATAGTTTATTATCCACGTAATCTCTGTTATATTGTACTTACCTTCATTGTAGAATTTTGGGTTTTTTTGTACAATCTCCAGTTTTTCTTTCTTTTGATTTTTGTTAGGTTTGACATTTCCCTGCCCTCTTCATATTGGAAGATTCCAGTATTTGTTTATTATACTAGACAACTTATAAAAATATTAAATGAGATTGATCCTATAGTCATTTTGGAATAGTTCATTGTGGACTTCTTTTGGAGTACTTTATTCTTCCAACAAACCATTGAAGAAAATTTCATTTTCTCCAAACTCTCCTCCATTTGTGTCTCAGATTACCAGAGTTTTCCTTAAGACAGGGATCAAGTCATCAGTTCCTAATGGTAGATTTCAATAAATCCTAATAGTAGATTCAGTAGATTAAATAAAGGATTTATTTCTCCATTTCCAACACAGGTATTTTTAAAAACTAGTGTACTTGGGACCTTTGTTTCAGAGGATTTTGAAAGTAAAAAAAGTAACCTTTGTTTGATCTAAAAAATTACCCCCAGAAGGAGTTGTGTGCATTGTCAAGTATATGGTAGACCAAACCAACTCTAAGCCTGATTTGCAGGATGTTGGTTCTGGTTGATTGCTTGGAGTTTTGGGAGGGAACATTGCGGAAAAAAATTATTAATATGCCTTAAAAGATTATCTTATACTTACTCTTATAAAGTATTTGAAGGAGGTTCAGGTTGGTTTTAAAATTATTCATTGCAGCATTATTTACAGTAGTCAGGATAAGGAAATAACCTAACTGTCCATCAATGGATGAATGGATAAAGGTATGGAATAGTTATAAAAAAGAGTGGAATCTTGCCATTTGTGACAACACAGATGGACCTTGAGGGCATTATACTAACTGATATAAGTCAAAGACAAATATTGTATGATTTCACTTATATGTGGACTCTAAAAAAGCAAAACCAAACCAAACAAACAAAAAAAGCCAAGCTCATAGATACAGAGAACAGATTGACAGTTGCCAGATTGACAGTTGCCAGTGGGGAGGGTGGGGGAGGTAAAATGTGTTAAGGGAGTTAAAAGGTACAAACTTCTGATTATAAAATAACTAAGTTATGGGGACGTACTGTACAGCATGGTGACTGTAGTTAATAATAATCTATTGCATAGCTGAAAGTTGCTAAAGTAAATCTTGAAGTTCTCATTACAAGAAAAAAATTTTTTTGTTACTGTGTATGTTTATGGATGTTAAGTAGACTTATTGCAGTGATTATTTTACATTATATACAAATACCAAATCATTATGTTGTACACCTGAACCTAATGTAAGCTATGTGTCAGTTATACCTTAATAAAAAATTTATTCATCAGATATGGCCTTTTCACTTTTCTAGAAAAGATTGAAGAATGGTATGTGAAAGAATAATATATTAAATATTCCACATTAAGCATTTTTATTTTCTAGGAGGTGGTATGGTGTGGCATGGCCCTTTTGATGCCACTTTAAGAATAAACATGTTAGGGACTTCCCTGGTGGCACAGTGGATAAGACTCTGCACACCCAATGCAGGCGGCCTGGGTTCAATCCCTGGTCAGGTAACTAGATCCCACATGCATGCCACAACTAACAGTTTGCATGCCACAACTAAGGAGCCCACCAGCCGAACGAAACTAAGGATCCCATGTGCCGCAACTAAGGAGCTGGAGAGCCATTAATAAGGAGCCCTGGAGCCGCAACTAAGGAGCACGCCTTCTGCAACTAAGACCTGGCGCAGTCAAATAAATAAATATTTAATTAAAGAAAAGAATAAATATGTTAAAGTATTTGGGTTGGCCATAAAGTTCATTCAGGTTTTTCTGTAAGATGTTGCAGAAAAAGTGGAACAAACTTTTTGGTCAACCCAATAAAAGACTTGGAGCATTGTTTATTACTCTTATATGAAAAATATTTTGGAATTTACTCTCTACTCAGTTGTTTAAATTCTTAGAAATTAAGATTTGTACATGATTAGGTTCAGGTCTATCAAGAAATCAGTAATTTGAAGATTTCTTTTTGGTGATAGTGATTGAATTAAGTGTTGTGTTACTGTCACAGTATTCTCTTAACTTTTTAGCAGTCATGATCTCTGATACTCTTAAAGGAAATGAAGAAAACAAAAAACAATGGATTTTTGGGCTTCCCTGGTGGTGCAGTGGTTGAGAGTCCGCCTGCCAATGCAGGGGGCACGGGTTCGTGCCCTGGTCTGGGAAGATCCCACATGCCGCGGAGCGGCTAGGCCTGTGAGCCATGGCTGCTGAGCCTGTGCGTCCGGAGCCTGTGCTCCGCGACGGGAGAGGCCACAACAGTGAGAGGCCCGCATACCGCAAAAAAAACCCCCAAAACAATGGATTTTTAAATTATAGGTAACAAAGTAGGAAGGAACTTTATAGAGAAGGTTTCCATGATATCCTAAAGCTTTATCCACTAAAGAGGATATTACCAAGCTCTAATTGACTGCTTTGGGAAATTAAACTTAATATGACAAAGCTAAAGGCTCTTAAGTTATCATTAAAGGCACATATCTGGTACTTTGATGGCTTTTATTATTACTAGCTTTGAAAAAAGCTAAAAATATGACTCTGAATATGTGTAGTTACACTTTGTGTGTGTGTGTGTGTGTATGTAGTTACACTTCGAGCTGCATCTATATGGTTTTCTGACATTCTTTTTTGTTTTTTTAAAATTATTATTTTATATTGGAGTATAGTTGATTAACAATGTATTTTAGTTTCAGCAAAGTGATTCAGTTATACATATACATGTATCTATTCTTTTTCAAATTCTTTTCCCATTTAGGTTACTACAGAATACCGAGCAGAGTTCCCTGTGCTGTATAGTAGGTCCTTGTTGATTATCTGTTTTAAATATAAGCAGTGTGTGTACTGACATTCTTTTAAAAAGTGCTTTTTAGTGTCTCCCCATTGGCACTTTGTAAAATCTGTCAAAGAATATAAATACATGAATTTTATTTAAAAATTTTAAGGGGTTGTAGATAGAATAAAA
Organism: Lagenorhynchus albirostris; assembly: GCF_949774975.1. NCBI lineage: Eukaryota > Metazoa > Chordata > Mammalia > Artiodactyla > Delphinidae > Lagenorhynchus > Lagenorhynchus albirostris. The sequence goes on from NC_083099.1 coordinate 39,487,508, forward strand.
TACTTTCTTAAACTGATTTTTCAGAAATTTATTTCTAGCTAATTCATTGATTTTTTAAAATTAAGATAATTTCCAACATATTCAAGAGTAGGTAACTAATAATGTATACTCATTACTTGGATTCAACAATAACTAAGATTTTTGCCATGGCTGCTGCAGCTGGTGCAGTGGTGGTGGTGGTAGTGATGGTGTTGGTGCTGCACCTTCTCCTTCTGCCCCCACCCCTCTCCTCCTTTTCCTTCTCATCTGCTTTTTCTTTGCTGAAGTATTTCAAAGCAAATTTGGGCATTGTGTTATTTCACCCACATAGCCTTCACTTTGCAGCTCAATAAAATATGAAAAATTTCTTAACATGACACAGTGCCATTATTAAATTTGTTTTGATACTGATTTTTTTAGCCATCTACTCAATGTTCTTGCATATGCCTACTTCCACATTTAAGCCACTCTCACACTTCAGGAAATCTGTGTTCCACATCTTTAAAATATTTTCCTTTTTCCAAAGAGCTAACTTTAAATTTATCCTTGACCACAAGGTATCAGTCTTCATTTCTCTGTAGCTTGGAAAAAATTACTTTTTCATATGGTTAAGTAGTATACAGTAAATAGCCTCCAAATAAATTTGAAAAATCTTCTTGATTGAATAATACACTAGTTTCTAACTACGTTGCTGGCTTGTTCAGAATTTTTTTCAAATTCAAAAATGTAGGTTTTGGAAGTATTGTTTCAGTTGAACAATATGAGAAATTCTTGTATTATTGTATGGCTGTGTAATAAAACTAATTATGTTTTATATAGTCTAGAAGTGCTTCTTAAATTATCTGTAGTAAAGGACATTTTTTTCTCCTAAATTATCAATCCATTTCAGACTAATATTTTAAGAAATTAATAAAAAATATTGTATTTCTATCAAATCACTCTACAGTTGACCCTTGAACAACGCAGGGGTTAGGGGCACCAACCACCCTTGCCGTCGAAAATCTGAGTGTTACTTTCCAGTCGGCCTTCTGTATCTGTGGATTCAACCAACTGGGGATTGTGTAGTACTGTAGTACATATTTATTGAAAAAAATCCTCCTATAAGTGGACCCACACAGTTCAAACCTGTGTTGTTCAAGGGTAAACTGTGACAGTTTCCAATCTCTTAGTCTCAATTTCTTTATCCTATTGTGAAATGTAATAGTTCATGGACTGGCACTGGTCTCTTTTTGAGTAGCTAAGAAATGTTACTGTTAAACATGGTAATTGATAGCATTTATTTATCATTTGGGATTGTTTCAGAGATACTTTCCAGAAACGAATAAACCACGTGCTTCTCATGTATTTCCATTTATCTATCCCTTTTTTTTAGCTCTCCTAGTTTGGGGGTTCAAGACTGTTTGCAAGCATTATATGAATAATTGTATGGGGTCATTGGATTGTTACTTGGGCTGTAGGAGCAACTTGATCATTCTCCTTATAAAATGTACACGACCCAAATGTGTACTTGTATCGTGTATGTGTAGGGTGTGGAGGTATGGTTGGAAGCCTTATACATGAGTTAGAGAAACAGCACAGTAAAATAGCAATACTGTTAGACCAGGCGTTACAAGACCTGGATTTTGATCCCTTTTCCGTGACTTAGAAGCAATATGATCTTGACCTCTATCTATTTATACATCCGTAAATGGTTACTACTAACTATTCTGCGTACTTTGCAAAGTTTTGAGCATCATAATCTTGTCTTTTAATCATTTGTTTTTTCTCTAGAAGTCCTCAGCAGCAAGATGTTTATGGGTTTCATTTTAGTTCTCTAGAACTAAATTGTCTCAACTACTCTATACATATGCTCTGCTTTCAATTTACTACTTTCTAGCTCTTCATGAGTATTCTTTTCTATAACTTATAGCCTCTTTTTACTCCTAAATGTTTATAATATGGCACACTCAGTGGTCATCAAAGCTCTTTTGGTATTTCTGTTTTAGCTTTTGTTCTTTCTTCTAACTGCATCATTTCTTATCCTGGTTCAAATTCCTGAGTGAGGGAATCTAATTGGCTCAACTAGTAACTCTTACATGTTGATGAGCTACACCAAAGTTTGCGGGACAGCCTGTGGACTGACTTCCTTTAGATGAGATAGTCTCATCAGGGTAAGTCACCTGTGGTTGGGCTATATCTTGGTATGGAGCCTGGCAGGTTCTGCTCCTGGTAGGAGTGGCATGGTTGATGCAAGTGCTATGGTCCAAGTGAATAGATGGACTTTAGTAAAAGGAAGTAAAACTCTTCAAGATGAATAAAGGCATATTCACGTAAACCTATTTGGGGGAAAATATTTGGAAGAAAGGGGAAGTTACATATTTGAGAAAATTAAGCATACAGACACCTTTTAGGAAATACCATATTGATTTTATTCCCATTAAAATGCACTGCAGTTTAGGAGGACTTCTGTGATTTTTATCTTTAATCTTCTACATTTCTGTTAACACTTAATAACTTTTCAAATAAAAAGCCCTTTTAAGTCCTTCTCTTGTGTAAACTCTCTGCTCCAAAAAGTTTACAGTTAATTTTAGGATTCACTGTAGGAAAAGCAAAGTTATAAAGGACTAAGTTGTAGAGCTGAATTGTTCTTGCCAACGGCTAGTACTGTTTAAAGGATGGGGTAGATTAAAGGTTGGATGTTTTAAATTGAATCATAATTGGTAGAAAGACCTGCCACTTATTTTAGACATCCTTTTAATTAAGGTGGTTCCATTTATTGCATCAGTAGAAGATTATGTTACTTATTCTCTTTTTTCCCCTTAGCATAAAACCAAAGAGAAGGATAGAATTTACTTCATATTTTAGGAAAATCACAAAGCTGAGGATTTCTGACTTGAACACACCTAAAAATGATAAACATTATTTGGAGCAGCAAAGACTATATAAGAACTTGAAATGTTCTTCTAAATATAGTTATATAATTTGCTAATGTAAATAAAGATCTTCATTTAATAAGCTGTCTGCTCCCATTTGCCTGTTCCACAAAATATTTATTGAGGTGATGTGTTAGGTATGGTAGTAGGCCTTGATGTCCACATAGAAGAGCCTGTAAGAAAGGGTTGTTTCGGGCTTCCCTGGTGGCGCAAGTGGTTGAGAGTCCGCCTGCCGATGCAGGGGACGCGGGTTCGTGCCCCGGTCTGGGAAGATCCCACATGCCGCAGAGTGGCTAGGTCCGTGAGCCATGGCCGCTGAGCCTGCGCGTCCGGAGCCTGTGCTCCACAACGGGAGAGGCCACAACAGTGAGAGGCCCGCATACCACAAAAAAAAAAAAAAAAAAAAAGGGTTGTTTCTTGCTCTAGAGTGTTAGTTGGAGTGGGAAAGCATTTTTTAAAAATTGAGATCTAATTCACAATATAATGGTTTTGTTTTAGGTGCACAACATAATGACTTGATATATGTATATATTATGAAGTGATTACCAAATAAGTTTAGTTAACATTCACCACACAGTTACAATTTTTTTTCTTGTGATGAGAACTTTTAAGATCTACTCTCTTAGCAACTTTAAATATACAGTACACTATTGTTAACTGTAGCCACCATGTTGTACATTATATCCCTATGACATTTTATCTTATAACTGGAGGATTGCACCTTCTGACCACCATCACCTATTTCACCCAGTCCCATACCCAACCCTTGGCAACCACGAATCTGTTCTCTGTATCTATGAGTTCTTTTTTTCCTTTAGATTCTATATATGTCATATCATATAGTATTTGTCTTTTTCTGACTTAATTTCACTTAGCATAATGCCCTTGAGGTCCATCTATGTTGTCCTAAATGGCGGGATATCTTTCTTTTTTATGGCTGAAAAATATTCCATTTTATATATATGTGTGTGTGTGTGTGTGTGTGTGTGTGTGTGTGTGTGTGTGTGTGTGTATACACACACACGTATAATACATCTCACACATTTTTATCCATTCATTCATTGATGAACACTTAGGTTGTTTCCATGTCTTGGCTATTGTAAATAATGCTGCAATGAAACATGGAGTGCAGATGTCTTTTTGAGATAGTGATTTCTTTTCTTCGGAAAAATACCCAGAAATGGCATTTTTAGATCATATGGTAGTTCTATTTTTAATTTTTTAAGGAACTGCCATAGTGTTTTCCATAGTGACTGCACGAATTTACATTCCCACCAACAGTGTACAAGAGTTACCTTTTTCTCCATATGCTCGCTCATAGTTATTTCTAGTCTTTTTCCTAATACTGTAACAGGTGATATGTGATGCCTCACTGTGGTTTTGATTTGCATTTCTATGATGATTAGTGTTGTTGAAAACCTTTTCATGTATCTGTTGGCCATTTGTATGTCTTCTTGGAAAAATGTCTATTTAGATCCTCTTCCCTTTTTTTTTTTTTTTTTTGCGGTACGCGGGGCTCTCACTGCTGTGGCCTCTCCCGTTGCGGAGCACAGGCTCTGGACGTGCAGGCTCAGCAGCCATGGCTCACGGGCCCAGCCGCTCTGCGGCATGTGGGATCTTCCTGGACCAGGGCACAAACCCATGTCGCCTGCATTGGCAGGCAGACTCACAACCACTATACCACCAAGGAAGCCCCCTTCCCATTTTTTAATCAGATTTTTTTTCTCTTGAGTTGGATGAGTTCTTTATATATTTTAGATATAAACTCATTATCAGATACGTGATTTGCAAATATTTTCTTTCATTCCATCATTTGCTTTTTCATTTTTTTGGTGGTTTTCTTTGCTGTGCGTAAACTTTTTAGTTTGATGTAGTCCCACTTGTTGACGTTTGCTTTTGTTGCCTTTGCTTTTGGTATCAAATCCAAAAAATCATTGCCAAGACTGATGTCCGGGAGATTACCTCTTATGTTTTCCTCTAGGAGTTTTATGATTTCATGTCTTATGTTCAGGTGTTTAATCCATTTTGTGTTGATTTTTGTGTGTGGTTTGAAATGGCGGTCCACTTTCATTCCTTTCATGTGGCTGTCCCAATTTTCCCAACACCATTTCTTGAAGAGACTGTCCTTTCCCGATTGTGTATTTTTGGCTCCTTTGTCGTAAATTAATTGACCATATATGTGTGGGTTTATTTTGGGACGCTCTACTGTGTTCCATTGATCTATATGTCTGTTTTTATGCCAATACCAAACTGTTTGGATGACTGTAGCGTTGTAATGGAGTTTGGAATCAGAAAGTGTGGTGTGTCCAGCTTTGTTTTCTTTCTCAAAATTGCTTTGGCTGTTTTGGGTCTTTTGTGGTTCCATACCAATTTTAGGATTATTTGTTCTATTTCTGTGAGGAATGCCATTGGAATTTTGATAGGGATTGCATTGAATCTGTAGATTACTTTGGGAAGTATGGACATTTTAACAAAATTCTTCCAGCCCATTAGCACTGAATATCTTTTGATTTATTTGTGTCTTCAGTTTTTTTCATCAGTGTCTTTTAGCTTTAATGTACAGGTCTTTCACTTCCTTGGTTAAATTTATTCCTAGATATTTTATTCTTATTGATGCAAGTGCAAATGGGATTGTTTTATTAATTTCTCTTTCTGATAGTTCATTATTAGTATACATAAATGCAACACTTTTTTGTGTACTGATTTTGTATACAGCAATGTCATAGAATTCATTGATTAATTCTAACAGTTTTTTTGGGTAGATTTTGTTTTGTTTCTTGGGTTTTTTTTAAAGATTTTTTTGATGTGGACCATTTTTAAATTCTTTATTGAATTTGTCATGATATTGCTTCTGTTTTATGATTTGGTTTTTTGGCCGCGAGGCATGTGGGATCTTAGTTTCCCGACCAGGATCGAACCTGCACTTCCTGCATTGGAAGGTGAAGTCTTAACCACTGGACCACAAGGGAAGTCCCCTGGGGTAGAGTTTCTAAGGGTTTTCTGTATATAGCATCTGCAGATAGAGACAGTTTTGCTTCTTCCTTTCCGATTTGGATGCCTTTTATTTATTTTTCTTGCCTAATTGCTCTGGCTTAGGACTCTCTATACTGTGTTGAATAAAAGTGGCAAGAGTGGGCATTCTTGTCTTGTTCCTGATCTTAGAGGAAAAGCTTTCAGTTTTTCACCATTGATGAAATGGTGATATTAGTGGTGGGCTGTCATATATGGTCTGTATTATGTTGAGGTATGTTCCCTCTGTACCCACTTTGTTGAGAGTTTTTCTCATGAATGGATGTTGAATTTTGTCAAATGCTTTTTCTGGTTTTATTGAGGTGGTCATATGATTTTTACCCCTCATTTTGTCATTGTGGTGTATCACATTGATTGATTTGCAGATGTTGAAACAAGTGAAAGTTTTCAGACAGTGCACACAGTCTGGCCACCTGTGAATAATCACTCTCCTCCTTTTTAAAGCAAATGCCTTCTTTATTTGTTCAAGCCTCCACATTTAGATTTATTCTTAGTCACATTTGCGTATTTGCCACTAACTACGTAGAATCAATTTTTCTTTGTTTAAGAGTGGTTCTATTTTTTTTTTTTTTGTGCGGTACGTGGGCCTCTCACTGTTGTGGCCTCACCTGTTGTGGAGCACAGGCTCCAGACGTGCAGGCCCAGCGGCCACGGCTCAAGGGCCCAGCCACTCTGCGGCACGCGGGATCCTGCCGGACCGGGGCACGAACTCGTGCCCCCTGTATCGGCAGGCAGACTCTCAACCACTGCGCCACCAGGGAAGCCCGTGGTTCTATTTTTTTAAATTAATTTTTATTGGAGTATAGCTGCTTTACAGTGTTGTGTTAGCTTCAACTGCACAGCAAAATGAATCAGCCATACGTATACTTATATCCCCTCTATTTAGGACACTACAGTGCATTAAGTAGAGTTCCTTGTGCTATACAGTATGTTCCCATCAGTTGTCTATTTTATACCTAGTATCAATAGTGTATACATGTCAATCCCAATCTCCCAATTCCTCCCACCCCACCGCTTTCCACCATGGTATCCATACATTTGTTCTCTACGTCTGTCTATTTCTGCTTGGCAATTAAGGTCACCTCTTCCATTTTTCTAGACTCCACATATATGCATTAATATATGGTGCTTGTTTTTCTGACTTAACTTCACTCTGTATGACACTCTCTGGGTCCATCCACATCTCTACAAATGACCCAATTTCATTCCTTTTTATGGTTGAGTAATATTCCATTGTATATATGTACCACATCTTCTTTATCCATTCCTCTGCTGATGGACATTTAGGTTGCTTCCATGTCCTGGCTATTGTAAATAGTGCTGCTGTGAACATTGAGGTGCATGTGTCTTTTTGAATTATGGTTTTCTCAGGGTATATGCCCAGTGGTGGGATTGCTGGGTAGAATCAATGTTGTCTCAGTTACTAAAGTGCCTGTTTAGACAGTCCCTTAACCATGAGAGTGATCTCCAGCCCTTTTTATTTGGAGAAATTCAAGGATAGATATGGAGCTCTCTGCTTCTAGAGTTGCTATTTGAGGCCGTTCTTTTTCCCATTTATTGTTTATTTACTGCTTGGGTGTTTTTTTTTTTTTTAATCTACTTTTTATTCTTAAATAAAACCATTAGAGAAAGGCAACAGTTTTGTGAACCGCATTTGTTTCTGATGTAACTAAGAAAGACAACGTGGCCTGGTATTGTGTTGCAGGGTAATACTGTCACTTAATGAGTGCTTTTAAGAGATCCCTTGAGATTGCTAGAAAGCAAGGGAACATAATCTGAAAAGGCACTGTATTAGTAGTAGATAGGTGGGGAAGTTGGTAGTCATGCGTACTGGATCTTAGATCTTGTTGGATCTTACATTCTAAGAAAGATTGGCTTTGATCAGTTTGCATAGGTGTGATCTTTAAGAAAAGCTGAATATCTCAGCATCATCATGTTCATTATGCTGACCCTTTACTAGAAAGTTTTTTTAGCTAAGATTGTCTTCTGTGATTTAGGGGCATGTTTTGGGGAGACGTTCTAAGTCTTGATTATCACTGGTGTGTAAAACCTCTTTCTTGTCTGTTGCTCATCTGCTATGTGATATTAGGTAGATTACGTTTATGGGATGAGAAAACCCAGGGTCATTATGAGATTGGGATACATGTTTGAAAAATTTAGTTTTTGCAAAAAGACAGGCTTTTATTCTGTTTCCTCTAGCTATTTCTGCAATAAAACATAAAATCCAAAATCTAAAGCAACTTGAATTCTTAACTGTATCTTATTTATTAGCAAATAGAATTATTAAAAAGTTAGATGCCTCTAGTTTTTCTTTGTTATTGTTGAAACTTTACAAGGAATTCGGTATAGTTGTAAGAAGTGAAGAATGACTGGAGAAACTAAAATTATAAATTAATATTGAGTTAAAACAATAATAGTAATAATTTATACTGATTAATCTAGTGCTTACTAAGGTCCAGATACTAATACAGAATGCTTAACTTGTGTTCTCTTCATTTCATCCTTATAGCAATCCCATGGGATCGGTATCATGATTTGCTGATGACAAAAGTAGGTTTTATATCTGTATCAAGGACAGAGAGTAGCAAGAGTGGAGCTAGGATTTTTGAATACAAACTTAGTGTGTCTGGCCCCAAAGCCTTTTCTAAGATCATGACCCAGAGTCTGGGAATGTGACAGTTAAGTGTCTTTGGTGAATGTAGAGTAAATTCTTATTTCTGACCATCTCGATCAGGAGAACTGGATTATGTTAGAACAGATCATTCTGTTCAGAGACCCTGAGGTTCTGGCAGTGTCATAACTGCTCTGTAGGCTTAGTCCTTGTCTACTACATGAGAAACAATTAAAAGCAAGTGATATACATGCTATTTGGATCATCAGTGCTTTGGTTTCACTGATTTTTATTAACTGTGTTTACACAAAAAGTAAGGTAAAAGCTTACTTTCTGAGACGCTCAAAAATGCCTTCAGAAATATTAATTTATAGAATATTTGTGAGCAGTCTGTTCATTTAATGAGTTTTGAAATATGTACAGATGCATTCAGAGCCTTGATAAAGTCCTATATTACTTCTTACCTAAGCCCTATATTAATTCTTACCTTTGCTTTCCATGTAGCAGTTAACATATCCAGTGAAAAAATCCACAGCTATAATTAAAAATAATAATATTTTTTAAAGGATCTTATTTCATTTAGTATTCATTTTAAACATTTGTAAAAGGTTTCCTTAATACAGTTAATTGTCTACATTTCTTGTAGAACTGTCTTTTTCTCTCTTGGAATAGAATAAGTCTACCCGAAATAACCTTTCTCCACCCCCACCACTCTGCATTTTGGTCTGGCAAAACTCTGGAAATGAGAAACAAATGTAGATCAGTATTTCTCAGAGCCATGGAGTATTTTTGGTCTTTTTAGAAATAGGGGTGTCTTTTCCCCACAAAAAGTAGCCTCGAAAACCCTTTCTCCCAATTATACCATCTCTTCTAATTTTTGTTTTTATTGAAGAGTCAAGAATGTAGGATATAGAGGAGTAACTGGCCAGAGACCCTCTCTGGTCTAGTAGGACACAGCTGAGGTTTGGCTGGCCTGGCCTAAGATTATAATGTGTGAAGAAACTGTAAGTTGTGAAGATAGGGTACAAGGAAAGAATATGTGTAGATAACAAGGTCCAACCCAGGTTACCGGTTCTAGCAGCCAAGCAAGATAATGTGGTTGAGATGGGCTACAAAACTATGAAAATAAGGAGTAGTCATTGAGGTAAATTGGAGGTGGTCTAGATGGTTCCAGAACAGGATATGATGGCCATTTGTCTGGCAAGCATGGTTCATCTAAAAGGGGCTTTTGAAGCAGTGTAGTCAGTATCAAAGCCAGGAGAACATGGAAACCATTAAGATGATTGTAGGAATATTAGTGTAACCCTTTAGGCTTTCTAAAATACACTTTCATACACATTTTTGGTTTGCTCCTCACATGATTCATCCTTATTATATAGATAGAGGAGGCAAGTTACAGTGTCAAATTTAAGCCCCAAAAGCCCAGTTTGATTTCATCCTAGCTGTTTCTGCAGGGAGAAGAGTAGCAGAATTAAGGTGAGAGTAGCACCTTTTTGCAGGTAGAGGGAGTAGAATTACAGCTACTGGATTTGAGAGTGTTTTAAATGGAAAAGCTGCAGTAGAATTAAAGAGTAAGCTACTCCATGTCATGTAGCTAAACACATAAATAAAATACAAGTATATATACATATAAAACTGTTTCTTTGATGAGAGCTTTTATTTTAATTTTTTTAAATTAAAAAATTTTTTTTTTTTTGGCTGCATTGGATCTTTGTTGTTGCGCGTGGGCTTTCTCTAGTGGCGAGTGGGGGCTACTCTTCATTGTGGTGTGTGGTCTTCTCATTGCAGTGGCTTCTCTTGTTGCGGAGCACGGGCTCTAGGTGCAGGGGCTTCAGTAGTTGTGGCTTGAGGGCTCTAGAGCACAGGCTCAGTAGTTGTGGCACATGGGCTTAGTTGCTCCGCAGCATGTGAGATCTTCCTGGACCAGGGCTTGAACCCGTGTCTCCTGCACTGGCAGGTGGATTCTTAACCATTGCACCACCAGGGAAGCCCTGATAAGAGCTTTTAAAAACAGCCCTCTCCGTCCTTTTTTTTTAATGTGTGTGAGATCCTTATTTGATTCATAAATTGGTCTGTTTCAATCATATTTTTGTTTGTGACCAAGTAGTTAAAAATAAATGCGAACATCACATAGCTTCAGTAATCTTTGCTTCATGCCTTGTGAGTGTGTATGTGTGCATGTGTATGACACACATGTGTGCATATGTATGGGTTCACTTCAGTCCTATAAAACTTTAATGTTGTTTATTGCAAACTGTGGTGATAAATGCCATGATAAAACAACTGGTGTTTAAATGCATCTACTTACACCACAGTTGATGGGAAGCTTCCATTTTGTATATTTGTGAGTATGAATGAGAAAGCAAAGTCTGCCTTGGGAATTTTATAATGAATATGAGCGAGATCCTGCCACAGGTAGTTATTAAAACGTCCCCTGAAGTCTTTTATGATGAATGATTGTGTTTGTGTCTGAGTCTCTGACCTTCCCTGAAGCCTCTGTTTTTTAAAGAAATCATCACTACCCGAAGCCATTCACTTATTAAAATTAAGAAAATAAATTCCTACTACAAGTTTTAATTTGTAGAGTTCATCTTCTGAATAACTCAAATAATTTTATAAATATTATTTGATGAATCTGCCCTTTTCTTCTCAAAAGGAGAAAATATGTATTGATGATTTAACTGTGTTACTATTTTTTTTTTGTTTTTTTTGAAGAAGGGGTGAAATACATGTAAAGAAAAATAGGAAGGAAAAGATATGGAAATTTTGCTTATTAAACAAGTAAAAGTGTTGCTCTTGTCTTTTCCATAGAAAACTGTTTCATCATGAAAAACTTAAGATTTACAGCAGGAAAGAGAAAGATGATTAGTAAGATCCATGAGAAAGGGGAGGGTTCTTCTCAGACACAGAAACTGATATTCTATAATTACTTTAACAGGTGTTTACTTCAAAGTTTAGTTTGAAAAATGGGGTTACGTATTTGCATGTAATAAAAATTTTGTGAAAGTGTGTTGAATTTTTTTAATAGCTTGACTTAGAGCCAAGAAGAACAAAGGAGAAACTAAAATTTATTGAGTATCTACTGTCTGCTAGGAATTTTGGGATTGTGTTATCATTATATGTTATTTTATTTGACTGTCTCAGCAACCTTTCTCACTTTCTAAGTTTGTACTTTACCTTCACTTAACAGATGAGAAACAGAGGTCAAGTAACTTGCTCAGGCTTACATAGCTAGAGCTGGGGATTCGTAACACTTCAAACCCTTGTTCTTACTCCTATCAGATATCCTACTGTCCACTAGGTTGTACTCTTTGTTCCCCTTGGCAGATGACCTTCATACGCTCTGATGCTAGTAATGTCTTTGTATTAGTTAGCTGTTGCCACAATAATGCTGCATAGTAACCATCTCAGAACTCAGTGGCATACAACAAAAAGAATTATTTCTGTCAGACATCTGTGAGTCAGCTGGGCCTCTTCTGATCTAGGCTGGCTCCTTGGGCTTGGCTCCAAGCTGGCGGTTGAGACCCGTTCTGCTCCTTGTATGTCTCATTCACCATGGATCAGAAGCTACACAAAGCTTCTTAGACAAAAGGAAAACAAGGTCAACTTCCTAATAAGCACATTTAACTCCTCTGCTCAGTGCCATTTCTGCCAACATTTCATTGGCCAGAACGAGTCATGCGGTTAAGCTCACTGTCAAGGATGAGGAAGAATACTCTGCCTAAGGTATGGGTAGGGGAAATGACTGTATTCTGAATAATAATTAACACTGCTAAACTCTTGCTGGACCTTATGAAGAAAATACAACAGGATAGGTAAACAAAGCTCTCTCTTAGTTAATGTCTTGTGAGGCTTCTTTTTTTTTTTGCGGTACGCGGGCCTCTCACTGCTGTGGCCTCTCCCGTTGCAGAGCACAGGCTCTGGACGCGCAGGTTTAGTGGCCATGGCTCATGGGACCAGCCGCTCCGTGGCATGTGGGATCTTCCTGGACCAGGGCACGAACCTGTGTCCCCTGCATTGGCAGGCGCACTCTCAACCACTGCACCACCAGGGAAGCCCCTTGTGAGGTTTCTTTAAATACTGTAAGTTAGTCATGTCTATGAAAGAATTTTAGATTTTTATGTCTTAAAACTAAGTCCCTGGAAAATTAACATTTAGATTTTAAAAAAATTTTATTTATTTATTTTTGGCTGCATTGGGTCTTCGTTGCTGTGCATGGGCTTTCTCTAGTTGTGGCGAGTGGGGGCTACATTTCTTTGCTGTGTGTGGGCTTCTCATTGCGGTGGCTTCTCTTGTTGCGGAGCGCGGGCTCTAGGCACGTGGTCTTCAGTAGTTGTGGTGCGTGGGCTTCAGTAGTTGTGGCTCACAGGCTCTAGAGCGCAGGCTCAGTAGTTGGGGCGCACGGGCTTAGTTGTTCCGCAGCATGTGGGATCTTCCCGGACCAGGGCTTGAACCCATGTCCCCTGCATTGGCAGGCAGTGGAGAATTAACATTATTAATTGGCACTGTACTGAGCTGTAGATATCAGAAATCTTCTCATACAGTATTATTTTTGGTCTGGCCTACTGGAATGTTCTTTCTTCTGTTTTACTAACTGGAGTGAGGAAAGGCCAATTCAATGCTATGTAATGGGTTGCCTTTATTTTTGTCATTAGTATCTGTGTAATGATAAAGAATTAACATTACTTCCAATCCAGTAGTTAGGAGCATTACATTTTACTTAGATCTCAATTTAGAGCCTAATCAAATTTGTTAGGAATGTTAACTATTTCAGTTCATTTAAACTTGGTCCATTAGTATAAGCTTCTAGATTGCCTTTTTTTTTTTCAGCTTTTCATTATTGCCTGTTAGGAACCATTGCTTCCAGTTTACTTATGTGGATAAGACTGTTGACTCAGGAAGAAATTTGGTTGCCTGGAAGAAATTTGAAAAAAGTTTCCTTAAACCAAGGAGAAAACCAAGGATGTTAGTCTGAGGGACTAACATGAACATTATTAGTTTGATACTGTGAGGTAGTTATAGGAAGCTTTGTTGTGTTAATAAAGACGGTCCTTGACTTTCTTTAGATTCAGTTTTGCAGAGGGGGTAGGGGAGTGAAAAGGCAGAGGAGTGAATGATGTGAGTATTCTAAAATCTCAACACTTTTCAGGATAAACAGAACTGATATTCCTAAACTCCTCTAGATTAAAAAGGAAGAGTAATGTCTAACCTTTTGGATATTGTGGTACTACCATTTGTTCTCCTTTCCCTTTCCCCTTGAAATAATATTTATTTTTTTTAAATAAAAGTGAATTAATGATAGGTTTTGTGGTGAGAACTTTATAATTCTCATTTTGAAATTGTTGGAGACATCATGGAGTGTTACAAAGCCAAGACTGAGGATCACTGTGCTACTACTAGGTAAGGTGTCATTGAAGTGGTTAAAATTTAGAAGATAGGTTCACCAAACCTAATGTTCTCATAGATCCACTTATATTATGTCTTTTTGAATTACATACATTTTAAAAATAATAGTACAACTTGGTGCCTATGTTGTGTTTGGTTCAGCTGTACACACGGTTGGGCCAAGTTGTCGTCTTTCAGGGATCTTTCGGTTATAGGAGAGGATTGACACTCTGGATGTTAAGGAGTACTTGATACAGTACTTATTACAGAATTGAAAGTTATAGCTAAAACCAACCTGTTTCTGTGTTGTAGCAATGTTTCTTTTAAGTTAGCAGGGGGCGTTTTACTTTAAAGGAATTAAACTCTTAACTCCATTATGGCAGAGCCCTTGCCTGTCGCATTCACCACTGTATCCTCAGACTAGAAGAATGAATGAGTGTTGCTGTAAAACATATAAGATATTCCCTCATTGTCAGTCTCCATCTACCCTTCTAGCTAATTTTATTTAGTCTCTATAATCAGAAATTTTAATGTGAGAATACACAGCCACAGTGGTTTTGTGTGAAGCATGTTTTAACAAGTTTATTCCAGAGAAATTTATGTCAGAAATTACACTTATAATTATCTATGAAGAAACTTATCTGTTTAGAATTTTGCCTGTAGAATTTTTTTTTTTTGATTCATAAATGAAATCGTTCTGCAGGTTTATCTTACATGGAAAGAGACAAGGGGGGAAGATTAATGAGCAACAGCAAATTACAGAGAAGCAGGAGACATCTATCATATGTGGAACTATAGCTTTATTATTAACTGTCAGGGTTGTTACACTAATAACTTTTAAAAATTTTTATTAAGGGATTTTACCTACTTGAATTCCCAAATAAATTGTTTCTGTTCTTTTATTCCTGGAAAATAAAATTTGATTTTTTAAAAGTTAAGAATCCTTTTTGTGCTTCTAAATTGTTTACACAATTGTTCTAAAAATTTACAGAATTATAAAAATATTCATGTTTACAAAAAGTGATTTTGCATCATGTTTTATCTTTGAATCATAGCCAGTGTTTTTTTAAGTGCTATATACTTTGTAGCACAGAATTAGATTTATATTTTTAAAAAGCACATAGACTAGTATGCTTCTAAATGATAGGAAATATTGGTGATCCCAGGATATGTGTAAGTTTTTTCTTTGATGGCTGACAATTTATATTGAGTAATTGTTTTATAGTGGCAATTTAGCTATGTAATCTAATATAAATTTAAATGCATTCGTTGTAATAGCATATTTCATCTTTCTTGTCTTATTTTCTAATTGAAGAGAAGGGGCAAAAGCTAAGTTTGTATGGTATTTAAATTCACTTGGATATAGTACTCAAGCATATTAGTCAATTTTTATCAGAAAAGATGCACTGAAGTTTTCCTGTTAAGGTTTTAAGGTTATTGATTGGAAAAGAGTTTTGAAAATATCTTTTTTGCCCCTATTTCCCCTATATACCTTCTTGAAGTTTCTCTAAAATAGATTTTAAATGCCAATTAGGAGGTTGAGTATACTAAAATAAAAGCAAATGCAACAAAAATGGCCTCACCTTATGGTAGTTAGGCTTTTGAGAGAATAAGTGGAACCTTTGCTCTGAGCATGGCTTTGAGAAAGATATTCATCTTAATGAACACATTAATTAGAACCATAACTATTTATAAGATAATTAGAAACGAAGCTTGGTAAACTGAGCTTTTCCTGCAATTAATGGAGGATTAATTACTGGAGGTAATGAAGTGGATTTTTAAATGCATTAAGGTGAAGTACAGAGATGAGCAAGGCTTTGTGATAGTTGCATAATTATTTCAGGCTGTTTGAGCATAGCTCATATGAGATCGTTAATAAGCATCATTGCATCGTTATGTATGCACTTAAAAAGACTTACCACCAAAATGACTGCCTAATTATTTCTAATTGGCAGGACTCTGTGTAGTCATTGAGCTGTTTGTAGCCATTTTAAGGTTCATTTAACTATCCTTGGGGCCATGTGATAGATGGAAAAAGCTTCAACTACATGCTGGCCTTGGCTGGCGCCGTTAATCAATTTTGGTGGGCTTCAGTTTAAATGCATTTGCTCATGCAAAGGTCAAAACCTGAAGTAGTCCAAGCAAAGTTTTGCTTTTTGAAGCCACTTGACTGTATTCATTAGCAATTAGTAAAATAATTGTGTCTGTCACTATATTTGGATTTCCATATGACTTGGTATTCTTTTATCGCTGTCCCTTCTTATTCCATATTTGCTACACTGGAAACCAAATATTCTTCCAACAAACCCTTTTAACGACTTCAGTGTACTGGCATATGTTACGATATACTACCTTTCTTCATTCATTTGTTAGCTTAAACAGTGTAGTACATTTCAACACAATCATCTAATTTGCTCCTGATTGATTGCTGGTGAAAGTTTCTACCAAAGGACAACATTTTAGGGCTTTTAAGGACATCTCTAAGGAATTAGTCATTAAGCATTAAGAGGAAGTAAGAAGTAGTCAGATCGAATTTTGACATTTACCAGAATTTTGTAGTTAGAAGCATCTGTATCTAAGATGTTGAAAGCAAAAAATATATATGTATTTTTTTCCCACTCCCCTGCCCCAGAGGCACATGATGCAAGCAGGTTGTGTGAGGGGGACAAGCGGTGTAATGTCTACACTTCTTTTTAAGGCTCCTTCTTAAGTAAGTATATTACTAATCTAGTGCTTTTATGGAATTAATTTAGGAATGTTTGAATGTTAATTTCAAATGATATATCTTTGTTTATAATATTATTGATATAAAGTTTTTAAATATTTATTAGATTTAATGTGACATCCCATTAGCTAAGCATCTGTAAAGGTTTTCAATGAGCTTGTTGTCTTGTTACACATAATCATAACCATCTGTGGGATGTTGTCAAGGTATATATGCCATTAGAGTGGTTTAGAAAAACAGTGGTGAAGCAAATTGTAGGCTAATAAAATAAAGGTCAGTTTATACCCTTTGTTATGAAAAATGTGGTTTTAATCATTTCCTTAATGTTAATGCTTAAGGTTAAAATTATTTATGCAGAATATTTTAAGGGATTGCCAACTTTATTGAAACTAGATGTGTGTATTTGGTTCCCTTAACAGTTTCATTATTCAAGAATTTGGGGGTTTAAATGTCAATCAGGCTGTGCATATTTCTTAGGAACTGACTTAATTATTGTGGATTTTAGTCTATTGTTTCAGTATTTAGAAACAATATATTGAACTACTTAATCTCTCAGATAAATCAACCTGTCCTCTGCTAGAATTATGAACTTTTTGGTTTTTTAATAATGCCTTTTGAGTATTTTTAACATATTTTAAGAGAAAGAGGAAACAAAGCTAGCAAATGGATTGCTTGTTTACAATAAGTGTATTAAATTTTATAAACTTAGACTGTATCTTAATAGAATTTGTTTTGTGTTTGGTTATTAGGAAATGCCAATCTGTTTTTAAAGCATAGAATAAAAGAAAAAGAACAATTTGAAGATTGGGATAGAATACCCTTTTTATGTAATTAGAAATTCACAGTCTATACATTGATCAAATTGTCGCAATTGTTTTAGCCCTTTGACATTGTAAATTGAAATTTTAGATCTTGAATAAGGGCAAAATGTTAATGTTTCACTTCAAGTAAATCCTTTTTAATTTTTATAAGTCTGTGAAGAATGTGTTTATGAAAGTGCTATCAATAGTGTTCTAGAAAAGTGGAGCAGTTTTTTAATATTGTTGGCTTTAAATCTGCATATTGAGGTACACTGAAATGCAGTTTTATAATTTTACTCAGTAGATGTATTGGTATTTGCTAATTATAACATTATGAAAGGGAAAATATTACTGTAGGATTCCTATATACTTCAATTTCTTCAAGAGCATAGACATAATCAAGGCAACCATGCACATTGGGGCATGCCCTCATTTGCTAGTTTTTGGAACTGTGATACAACTATGTCAAGAAACCCTGGTTTGCGTACTGGAAGATAGGAAACTACTAGAGCAGAGAGAGGTGCGATGTCCAAGCTGAGTTCCCCTAAACTTATGAATCTACCTACTGTCAGACATGTGAGTGAGGCTATCCTAGACCAGGGGTTAGCGAACTAGAGTTTACTGGCTTGCTTCCTGTTTTTGTAAATAAAATTTTACTGGGACACAGCCACACTCATTTGTTTACGTTTTGTCTGTGGCTGCTTTCCTGCTACAATGGTGAAGTCTAGTAGCTGCTACAGAGACCTCATGGCCTGCAAGCCTAAAAGTTTTACTATCTGTCCCATTAAGAAAAAATTTGCTGATTATTGTCTTAGACCATCCACCCACACCCAAGCCATCAGGTGACCCAGCTGATCCCACTGACTACTGAGATTAATTGCCATCTGAGACCAGATAAAACTAGCTGATCTAGAAAATTGTGAGAAATAATAAATGTTTGTTGTTTTAAGCTTCTAAGTTTGGGGTACTTTATTATGCAACAAAAAATTAACTGATATAAACTGAAGTGGTTTTTCCATATGATTTGTTTAATCACTCAAATTTTGGCATTTGTATGAAAACATCTCATAATTTTTATTATTTTTATTATAGATTTTTAAAAACTTTGGCAAAGTTTTTTCATAAATTTTTTATTCAAACTATGAGCATAGTTTGAAAAGGGTTTATTTTATTAATTGATTACTATTCATTTAAATTGTAGTGTTTGCAATTTCGATTATCATTTTTCGTACAAGTGCCTCAGAATTTTTTATCTAGGTAATAACCACATTTAATTTCTTGGCTGTACAACTTGTAACTAGTTTGTTAGTTACATATTAGAGGAAATACCAAGTAGGCAAGACAAAAATGTTTTGGGGTGCTTTATTGCAGGGATTCCCAATCCCTGGTCTGTGGCCTGGTACTAACTGGGCCGCACAGCAGGAGGTGAGTGAGCGAAGCTTCACCTGCTGCTCCTCATCACTTGCATTACTGCCTGAACCCCAACACCTCACCCCCACCCCCCCATCCGTGGAAAAATTGTCTTCCATGAAACTGATCCCTGGTGCCACAAAGGTTGGGGACCACTGCTTTATTGGATTTCTTGCATAACTAATGTGAGCATTTGAAGACATTTTCTTTAAACTTATCCTATTTTAAAAGTATTGCTACCATATTTTTGTTCTGATTGCCATTTTTAAAATATATTTGAGAAGATTGAGAATTACATTCTGAGAGAAACTTGGCTTTAGCCTCACATGCTTCTCTTGATTTACCTAATGAATGGGGTGGGTTTATTCCTACTGTTCTGACTCTAGTCTTTTTCATTATGAGCCTCATTTTCTATAGAGAATGCTACTCTGTCTCCATGTGGGTTGACTATTACAGTATAGGTCTCTGTACCTACAGTAGTCACGTGAAATAGTTGCCCACCAGCTACTTGTCAGAAGATATAATCTCAAACTCGGTGCAGTGCAGAACCTTTCGAAAGCTTTGCCAGGAAGAACCATATTATGGAGGAATTCTTGAAGGATATATATTGTATCTGTTTCTTTTTTAGTTTAAAATCCACTCCTTATTTAAGCCTGAATCTTATATCTGGACTCATCATATTGACCTTCTCTGGAATTGATTTAACTGATTGTCTTTTGGCATGTGGCCTATATTTAAGGAAGTTATTGCAAATTGCTCTGTGAAATTCATTAGATGGTTTATTTTAAGAATGATCTCAGGGTCAAGGATAGTTGTATCTGATTTGATAACCTGGTTTGTGTTTCTTCTATGAACATTATGTTCTTCCTTCTTTTAAGTTAGCTGTTGGAAAGTTGAAGCCATATTTTTGGTCTAATTCTAGCAAATCTAGGGCCTTATATTCCTATTTGCATATTAACCTCTTTCCTGTTTCTGTGTAATTTTTCTTCTCTTTTCCTTTGTTCTTTCTTGTTCTCCCTATTAAAGTTTTATTTTACTTTATTTTTTGTATATATATATATATACACACACACACACATACACAGTATATATATAATTTTTGGAACAATGTGTGAGGGTATAAATAAGAAATTATACATATGAAGTCCTTTGGTGCTTGAAGGATATATAGTGTATCAAACTTGAAAAGATAGGAGTTCACTTAGCCTATCTCTTTCACTGATAGCAATGAAACCTTTTGGACAGAATGCTAAAAGAAGCTACTTTATGGCTTGGAAACAATAGCAGGTAGATTGAAGAAGATAGTCAAAACTTGAAGATGACCGATATGTGCTGAGTTGCTCATTTTTGTTTCTTTTTTACTGTCCCAGATTTGACCATGGGAAGTCCTCTTTGCAGAACTGCACAGTGGGCAGCAGCAGCAAAAACTCTTAGAGAAATCTCTTATTTCTGGCTAGAAGAAGGGAAAAGTAGACCCCATGAGCCAGGGACTGTTTGGTTTTAGTTTTTTCGATTTTTTTTTTTTTTCACTTTTTCCCTTTTTCCTCTCCTGACACTGACCTAAGGACAGCCCCAGATATGGCCTTTGGAATCTGTTATTATTTTCTTCATCTTTTCTCTCATTACTTTTTTTGCCTTAAGAGAAACACTATTCATGCAGAACTGCATGATGGCAGCACAGGCAGCTAAAACTCCAAGAAAAACTCTATCTTTCTTGCAAGAGGACTGGAAAAAGGAGCTCCTGGGAGCTGAAGAGTATGGAGCTAATATCAGAAAGGAGAGAACAGGAGAAAGAGATCCTCTTATTCTGTGTATGGCTGGCACAAGGTGTGGGCTTACCTCTGAGGTGCACATGTGTGCACAGACTGAAAGCAACACAACAAAACCTTTGAAAACTGAACTTACATTGGAACCACAAACCATAGAAAGTGAGGCAGAACTTTTGATCTAAACCTAACCAGGTTAATTGCCTGCTAAAACAAACAACAAAATCAACATTCTGCAAAGGGTTTTAACAGGACCCAGAGTTTTGCAACATAGTATTCCAAATGTCCAGGATATAGGGCAAAAGTACTCAGCATACAAAGAAGTAGAAAAATGTGACCAGTATTTAATGGAAAAGACAACCAATAGATGCCAACTCCGAAATGAACCAGATGTTGGAATTAAAGTCAGATGAAGACTTTTAACTATGTACGTGAGGTGAAGGTAAACCCTTTTGAAATTAATTGAAAGATAGAATTTCTCAGCAGAGATAGAAACTATAAAAGAGAACCATTTGGAAATTTTAGAACTGAAAAATATAATATCAGAAATAAAAGACTTACTGAATGGGCTCAGTATTAGAATGGAAATGACAAAGAGTCAGTGAGCTTGAACATGGATAAACAAATAATCCAGTCTGAAAAATAATGAGAAAAATATTAAAAAACAATTAATGAAAACCCGGAAACATGTGGAAGTTAACAAAATATCTAACATGCATGTAATTATAGTTCCAGAATGAGAAAAGAGAATCTGACAAAATATATTTCAACAAGTAATGGCCAAAATTTCCCTAATTTTACAAAAGATATACATTTTTAGAATTAAGAAGCTTAGTGAACACCAAATAGGATAAATTCAAAGAAAACCACACCTAGACATATCTTAATGAAACTGCTAAAACATATGAAGGAGAATTGTTTTAACTCTTCATGACGTTACTATTGAACAAAATATTTGTCTTTTTGATAATGTATCTATTGTACTTTGCTACTCAAATATGGATTAATATATTTTATATTGTGCTTAACTGGGAAAAATAAGAAATGAGGAAAAGTGTTTCTTATGCAATTATGAAGATAAAATTTTAAAGAACTTTTGCATGTTGTATTGAGTGAGACAGTAAAGGAAAATAAATATTTTTCTTTCCTCCAGTACATCTTTCCTCCAAACTTATTCAGAGTTAGCTGGTAGTTGGTTGATTTAATTGAATGCTCTAGGTTAAAAAGGTTAATTAGCATATGTTTATTCACATTTTAATTCAGGGAATGTGTTTCTGAGCCATTGAAAAGTTCCTAAAATTAAATAGTTATTCATAGGTTGTCATCTTTTAAGATGTTTAATCTATTTTTTTTAGTGTTAAAGATGATTAGTAGTCTTCAGTTGCAATTGATTAATTATTTTAACACTTTGAGGTTAACATAAATATATTTGATTGGTGGGGCCAGAGCATATGGATCATTTTCTTATGACTCCGTCCTTCAGTGTTTATTCAGTTTTCCTAGCTGTGCAGAATCTGATGCTTTAACAAAGTAGGTACATGCTTCTCACTAAATATGAATTTGAAATTGTATTTATTTTTGATAAATATAACCTTAAAATATAACTGCTATTTTAAGGTTAACCTCAAGTTTTATATTCTCTATAAAGCCTTCCCTGACTACCCATGCTTACTTCCTATTTAGATTTTTATGTATATAAAACATCACTGAATATACATTAAGAATTTAACAAGAAAGTTAAATACAAATTTACCATATGAGACAGCACCATATGAACTCACTCTTAGGGATCTGCCGAAGAGAAATGAAAACATATATTCACACAAAGACTTGCATATGAATATTCTCGGCAGCATTATTTTTTACAGTCTAAAAGTGGAAACAACCCAAATGATCACCAACTGATGAATGGATAAAAAATGTGGTATAGTCATACAGTGGAATATTATTCAACAATGAAAAGGTACAAGCCCCTGGTATCTGCTGTGACTTGGATGGACCTCAAAAACATTATGCTAAGTGAAAGAAACCGGATACAAGAGATCACATATTGTATGATTCCATTTATATGAAATGTCCAGAAAAGGCAAATTTGTAAAGACAGAACATAGATTAGTGATTGCCTAAAGTGGGGTGGGGGCTGGGGATTAACAGTAAATAAGTATGAGGGATCTTTTGGGGTGATGAAACGTTCTAAAGCTGATTTATGGTGGTGGTTGCACAACTTGGTAAAATTACCAAAAGGCCAATGAATTGTACACATAAAGTGGATGAACTTTATAATATATAAAATGTCTCAATAAAATGATTAAAAAAACAAAACAAAACCCAAGAGTGTGAGATAGTGTATTTATCTCTCCATTGGCATTGTAGCCACAAGACTTAATGCTTGGCATTTTGATAGATGCTTAAAAAAGGGTTGATTTAAGTTTTAAGTAGTTGAGCTTTCAAAATTAACCTGAGCCTAGTACCTAGGAAAATATTCCAGAAAGATGAGGCCCCATAAGATGAAGTTTATTTAATTAAAGCTTTTTATTCATATCAGATAACAGATAAAAGTGCAGAAGGCATAAGTGTTGAACTCAATAAATTATCACAAAAAGCTTATCTGTTTAAATAGTACTGAGGCCGAGAAACAGAATATTAAGAATACCCTTGAATCCCTGCTTATATTTCAGCTTAAACTATTTTCCAAAGTGTTTTATACTCATTTAAATTCCCACTGGTGATGTATGAGTGTTGCTGGTGTTCCACATCCCTACCAGCATTTAATATTATCAGTTATTTTAATGTAACCATTTTGGTGGATAAGTAGTGGTATCTCTGTAGGTTTTAATTTTATTCCCCTGTTGACTAATGAAATTCAGCACAGTTTATGCATTTATTGGCCATTTGGATATTCTCTTTTATGAAATGCCTATTTAAATCTCTTATCTATTTTTTCTATATTAGGAGGTTGCTCTCAGTGATTTGTAGCAGTTTTTAAGTTTTTCTTTTTAATGTATTCTGGTTATCAGCTCTTTGTTAATATGTATCTCAAATGTCTTCTTCCACTCTCTGGCTTGTCTTTTTACTCTTAAAATGGTCTTTTGATGTTCAGTACTTCCTAACTTTAATGTAGCTTTCCTTCCTGGGTGGTTAGTACTTTCTGTGTCTTTTTTCAAGAAATTGTTGCCTATCCCAACATCATGAAAAAATCTCTTAGAAAATCTATTGTACCTTCAACATTTAAATCTGGAAATTATTTTTATGTGTGATAGTATGGTGTGAAGATTTTTGTTTTTGCTTTTGTTTTTTAATAATATAATTACTATTAAGTATATTGGAGAATAATTGCTTCACAATACTGTGTTAGTTTCTGTTGCACAATAAAGCGAATCAGCCATATGCATACATATGTCCCTATATCCCCTCCCTCTAGAGCCTCCCTCCCATCCTCCCTATTCCACCCCTCTAGGTCCTCTCAAAGCACTGAGCTGATATCCCTCTGCTATGCTGCTGCTTTCCCACCAGCCAACTGTTTTACATTCGGTAGTGTATATATGTTGATGCTACTCTCACATTGCCCCAGCTTTCCCCTCCCACCCCATGTTCTCAAGTCCATTCTCTATGTCTACCTCTTTATTCCTGCCCTGCAGCTAGGTTCATCAGTAATATTTTTTTTCTTATTTTTTTTAGATTCCATATATATGTGTTAGCATATGATATTTGTTTTTCTCTTTCTGACTTACTTCACTCTGTATGACAGACACTAGGTCCATCACCTCACTACAGATAACTCAGTTTCGTTCCTTTTTCTGGCTGAGTAATATTCCATTGTATATATGTGCCACATCTTCTTTATCCATGCATCTGTTGATGGACATTTATGTTGGTTCCATGTCCTGGCTATTATAAATAGTGCTGCAGTGAACATTGTGGTACATGTCTCTTTGAATTATGGTTTTCTCAGGGTATATGCCCAGTAGTGGGATTGTGGGGTCATATGGTAGTTCTATTTTTAGTTGTTTTTTTTTTTTTTCGGTATGCAGGCCTCTCACTGTTGTGGCCTCTCCCATTGCGGAGCACAGGCTCCAGATGTGCAGGCTCAGTGGCCATGGCTCGTGGGCCTAGCCACTCCGCGACATGTGGGATCTTCCCGGACCGGGGCATGGACCCGTGTCCCCTGCATCAGCAGGCAGACTCTCAACCACTGCACCACCAAGGAAGCCCTATTTTTAGTTTTTTAAGGAAGCTTCATACTGTTTTCCATAGTAGTTGTATCAATTTACATTCCCACCAACAGTGCAGAAGGGTTCCCTTTTTACCACACCCTTTCCAGCATTTATTGTTTCTAGATTTTTTGATAATGGCCATTATGACCGGTGTGAAGTGATACCTCATTCTAGTTTTGATTTACATTTCTCTAATAATTAGTGATGTTGCGCATCTTTTCATGTGCCTCTTGGCCATCTGTATGTCTTCCTTGGTGAAAGGTCTATTTCGGTCTTCCGCCTATTTTTTAACTGTATTGTTTGTTTTTATGATATTGAGCTCCATGAGCTGTTTGTATATTTTGGAGATTAATCCTTTGTTATTTCATTTGCAAATATTTTCTCCTATTCTGAGGGTTGTCATTTTGTCTTGTTTATGGTTTCTTTTGCTGTGCAAGAGCATTTAAGTTTATTTAAGTCCCATTTGTTTATTTTTGTTTTTATTTCCGTTACTCTAGGATGTGGGTCAAAAAAGAGCTTGCTGTGGTTTATGTCAAAGAGTATTTTACCTATGTTTTCCTCTAAGAGTTTTATAGTGTCTGGTCTTACATTTAAGTCTGTAATCCATTTGGAGTTTATTTTTGTGTATGGTGTTAGGTAGTGTTCTAATTTCATTCTTTTACATGTAGCTGTCCAGTTTTTCCAGCATCACTTTATTGAAGAGGCTGTTTTTTCTCCATTGTATGTTCTTGCCTCCTTTGTTATAAATTAGGTGCCCATATGTGCACGGGTTTATCTCTGGGCATTCTGTCCTGTACCATTGATCTATATTTCTGTTTTTGTGCCAGTACCATACTGTCTTGACTACTGTAGCTTCACGGTATACTTTGAAGTTGGGGAGCCTGATTCCTCCAACTCCGTTTTTCTTTCTCAAGATTGCTTTGGATATTCGGGGTCTTGTGTTTCCATACAAATTGTAAAATTTTTTGTTCTAATTCTGTGAAGAATGCCATTGGTAACTTGATAGGGATTGCATTGGATCTGTAGATTGTTTTGGGTAGTATAGTCATTTTCACAATGTTGATTCTTCCAATCCAAGAACATGGTATATTTCTCCATCTGTTTATGTTATCTTAGAGTTCTTTCATCAGTGTTTTATAGTTTTCTGTGTACAAGTCTTTCACCTCCTTAGGCAGGCTTATTCCTAGGTATTTTATCCTTTTTGTTGCAGTGGTAAATGGGAGTGTTTCCTTAATTTCTCTTCTGATTTTTCATTGTTGGTAGATGCGAATGCCAGAGATTTCTGTGCATTAATTTTGTATCCTGCAACCTTAGCAAATTCATTGATTAGTTCTAGTAGTTTTTCTGCTCGCATCATTAGGATTTTTTATGTGTAGTATCATGTCATCAGCAAACAGTAACAGTTTTACTTCTTCTTTTCCAATTTGGATTCCTTTCATTTCTTTTTTTTCTCTGATTGCTGTGGCTTGGACTTCCAAAACTGTGTTGAGTCAGAGCGGTGAGAGTGGACATCCTTGTCTTGCTCCTGATCTTAGTGGAAATGCTTCCAGTGTTTCACCTTTGAGTATGATGCTTGCTGTGGGTTTTTCATATATGTCCTTTATTATGTTGAGGTAGGTTCCCTATATGCCCATTTTCTGGAGAGTTTTTATCATAAATGGGTGTTGAATTTTGTCAAAAGCTTTTCTGCATGTATTGAGATGATCATTTGGTTTCTGTTCCTTAATTTGTTAATGTGGTATATCACATTGATTGATTTGTGTATGTGGAAGAATCCTTGCATTCCTGGGATTAATCCCACTTCATCATGGTGTATGATCCTTTTAATGTGCTGTTGGATTCTGTTTGCTAGTATTTTGTTCAGGATTTTTGCATCTGTGTTCATTAGTGATATTGGTCTATAATTTTCTTTTTTTTGATATCTTTTCCTGGTTTTGGTATTAGGGTGATGCCCATTCTGCTTTGTAGAATGAATTTGGGAGTGTTTCTCCCTCTGCAGCTTTTGGAAGAGTTTGAGAAGGATTGGTGTTAGCTCTTCTTTCAATGTTTGATAGAATTCACCTGAGAAGCCATCTGATCCTGGACTTTTGTTTGTTGGAAGATTTTTAATTACAGTTTCAATTTCATTACTTGTGATAGGTCTGTTTATATTTTCTAATTCTTCCTGGTTCACTCTTGGAAAATTGTACCTTTCCAAGAATTTGTCCATTTCTTCGTGGTTGTCCATTTTATTGGCATATAGTTGTTCGTAGTAGTCTCTCATAATCCTTTGTATTTCTGTGGTGTCAGTTATGATTTGTCCTTTTTCATTTCTAATTTTATTGATTTGCATCCTCTCCCTTTTTTTCTTGATGAGTCTGGCTAATGGTTTATCATCTCAAAGAACCAGCTTTTAGTTTTATTGATCTTTGCTATTGTTTCCTTCATTTCTATTTTATTTATTTCTGCTGTGATTTTTATGATTTCTTTCCTTCTACTGACTTTGGGTTTTCTTTGTTCTTCTTTCTCTAGTTTTAAGTGTATGGTTAGATTGTTTACTTGAGATTTTTCTTGTTTCTTGAGGTGAGAATGAAGTGCTATAAATTTCCCTCTTAGAACTGCTTTTGCTGAGTCCCATAGATTTTGGGTTGTCATGTTTTGTTTGTCATTTGCTTCTATGTATTTTTTAATTTCTTTGATTTCTTCAGTGATCTCTTGGTTATTTAGTAGAGCACTGTTTAGCCTCCCTGTATTTGTATTTTTTACAGCTTTTTTCCTGTAATTGGGTTCCAGTCTCATAGCATTGTGGTCAGAAAAGATGCTTGATATGATTTCAATTTTCTTAAATTTTCCGAGGCTTGATTTGTGACCCAAGATGTGATCTGTCCTGGAGAATGTGCTGTGTTCACTTGATAAGAAAGTGTATTCTACCACTTTTGGGTGGGATGTTCTATAAATATTAGTTAAATCTATCTGGTCTATTGTGTCGTTTAAAACTTGTGTTTCCTTATTTATTTTCTGTTTGGATGATCTGTCCATTGGTGTAAGTGGGGTGTTAAAGTCCTCTACTGTTCTTGTGTTAATGTTGATTTCCCCTTTCATGGTTGTTAGCATTTGTCTTATGTACTGAGGTGCTTGTATGTTGTGTGCATAAACATTTATAATTGTTATATCTTCTTCTTGGATTGATCCTTTGATCATTATGTAGTGTCCCTCCTTATCTCTTGTAACATTCTTTATTTTAAAGTCTATTTTATGTGATACAAGTATTGCTACTCCAGCTTTCTTTTGATTTCCATTTGCATGGAATATCTTTTTCCATCCCTTCACTTTCAGTCTGTATGTGTCCCTAGGTCTGAAGTGGGTCTCTTCTAGACAGCAAATGTATGGGTCTTGTTTTTGTATCCATTCAGCCAGTTTATGTCTTTTGGTTGGGGCCTTTAATCCATTTATATTCAAGGTTATTATTGATATGTATGTTCCTATTACCATTTTCTTAATTGTTTTGAGTTTTTTTTTTTTTTTTTTTTTTTGCGGTACGTGGGCTTCTCACTGTTGTCGCCTCTCCTGTTGTGGAGCACAGGCTCCGGACCCGCAGGCTCAATGGCCACGGCTCACGGGCCTAGCTGCTCCGCAGCATGTGGAATCTTCCTGGACCGGGGCATGTACCCATGTCCCCTGCATCGGCAGGCAGACTGTCAACCACTGCGCCACCAGGGAAGCCCCTTGAGTTTGTTTTTGTGGGTGTTTTTCTTCTTTTGTGTTTCCTGCCTGGAGACGTTTCTTTAGCATTTGTTGTAAAGCTGGTTTGGTGATGCTGAATTCTCTTAGCTTTTGCTAGTCTGAAAAGCTTTTGATTTCTCCGTCGAATCTGAATGAGATCCTTGCTGGGTAGAGTAACTTTGGTTGTGGGTTTTTCTCTTTCATCACCTTAAGTATATCATGGCACTCCCTTCTGGCCTGCAAAGTTTCTGCTGAAAAATCAGCTGATAACCTTATGGGGATTCCCTTGTATGTTATTTGTTGCTTTACCCTTGCTGCTTTTAATATTTTTTCTTTGAATTTAATTTTTGTTAGTTTGATTAATATGTGTCTTGGTGTGTTTTTCCTAGGGTTTATCCTGTATGGGACTCTCTTTGCTTCGTGGACTTGATTGACTATTTCCTTTCGCATGTTAGGGAAGTTTTCGACTATAATCTCTTCAAATATTTTCTCAGACCCTTTCTTTTTCTATTCTTCTCTGGGACCCCTATAATTCGAATGTTGGTGTGTTTAGTGTTGTCCCAGAGGTCTCTGAGATTGTCTTCAATTCTTTTCGTTCTTTTTTCTTTATTTTGCTCCTTGGCAGTGATTTCCACCATTATATCTTCTAGCTCAGTTATTCATTGTTCTGCATCAATTATTCTGTTATTGATTCCTTCTAGTGTATTTTTCATTTCAGTTATTATGTTGTTCATCTCTGTTTGTTTGTTTTAGTTCTTCTAGATCTTGGTTAAACATTTCTTGTATTTTCTCAGTCCGTGTCTCCATCCTATTTCCGAGATTCTGGATCATCTTTACTATCATTACTGTGAATTGTTTTTCAGGTAGATTGCCTGTTTCCTCTTCATTTATTTGTTTGGATTTTACCTTGCTCTTTCATCTGTAACATATGTTTTTGTTGTCTCTTTTTTTTTTTTTTTTTTTTATGGGTGGGATTGTGTTTCTGTCTTACTGGTTGTTTGGCCTGAGGCTTCCAACACTGGAATTTGTAGGCTACTGGGTAGAGGTGGGTTTTGGTGCTGAGATGAGGAACTCCATGAGACCTCACTCTGATGAATATTGCCTGGGGTCTGAGGTTCTCTGTTAGTTCAGTGGTTCGGACTCAGAGCTCCCACTGCAGGAGCTTCAGCCCCACCAATGGCTCATGAACGAATATTCTGCAAGCTGCGTGGGATGGCAAAAAAAAAAAAGAGAGAACAATAACAAAGTAAAAATTAAAATTAGAGTAGGAAACTAACAGATATGTTAGAAAGAATATAAAAATAAAAATATAGATGAATCAACAACTGGAAGGTACATCAGTACCAGAATAGTAAAAAAGAGGAGGGAAAAGAAAAAAAAAAAAGAAAGAATAAAAAGGGCAGAAAAGGCCTTGGCTGTGGAGGGCAGGGCCTGAGCCGGGGGCGAGGTTTGGATGGTGGGCGGGGCCTATGCTTAGGACCCACAAGGCTGGAAAAGGCCCTGGGGGTTGTGGGGGGTAGGGCTTAGGCTCAAGGAACTGATGGGGCCCAGGCATGCCCCCCACCCCCGATCTCAGAGGGCACAGGACCTCACCTGGGAGCCCAGCAGGCTTCCTGTGCTCAAATGGGCAGGGCAAACATGCTCCTCTCCTCTCCTGCTCCTCCAGTCTGGGAGGGCCCCTACCCCCTGCAACTCCTGATCTCCCCGGCCTCCCTCCTATGTCCCCAGGACCAGTGCAGCTGGGGGGGTGGGGGCCTTGGAGGGCAGGGGACTGGCCTGGGAGCTCAGCAGGCTCCCTGGGCCCGAGTGGGTGGGGCAGACTCCCTCTTGCTCCTCCCGGATGGCTTCTCCCCCTGCCTCTGTTGATCTCCCCAGCCTCAGGGGCCCTGATCCTATCTGGACTCCACTTCTCCTCCCCACTCAGTCCCCCCACATCCTATCTACCGGTTCACGTGGGGGTTCCTCCCATTTCCTTGGGCATCACAGTCCTTCACCAGCAGGCGGCAGGCACCCTAGTTGTGGGGAGATGCTAACTCTGCGTCTTCCCACACTGCCATCTTGACTCCCTTGTTTTTGTTTTTTAATGGTCATCTAATTGTTGACTTAGTACTGCTTATTGAAAAGACTTTCGTTTTTTCACTGCATGTTAGAGCTCTTAATCAAGTGTCCATATATGCATGGGGCTTATGAATTTTCTGTTCTGTTCCATTGATTTATTTATCTATCCTTACATTAATACCATACTATCTTAATTACTGTTGCTTAAATCAAATCTTGGTATCAGGTAAATCCTTCTACCTAGTTATTTTTCCATAAGCATATATTGGCTAATTTTGACCATTTATATATCTATATAATTTTTCGAGTCATCTTGCCTATTTCTAAAAAAAAAAAAAGAAAAGAAAGGAAAAAAGAAAATGCTGGGATTTTGATTGGGATTTTATTGATTCTGTAAGTCAATATAGAGAGAATTGACATCTGATTCTCTGTTTTTATGTGGGTCAAAAGTTTGTTCATTTAATTTAATTTTTCAGGTTTTTTCACAGGGGGTTGTTTCTAACACCTTATCTTTTTGATATCATAGATTCTGCTGTGATGCTACCTTTTCCGTTCTTGATAGTATTTATGTAAGGCTTCTCTCTGTTTTTATTGATCAGTCTCACCAAGGATTCATCAATTTTCTTTTGGTTTTACTGACCTTTCTCTTGTTTATTTTCTAATCATTTATTTTGGCTTGAATTATTATTTTCTTCCTCTCTCCTTTGAATTTAATTTGCTGTTCGTTTTTTAATAAATTCTTGAGATGAATGCTTAAATTCTTTTTTAAAAATATATCCATTTAAAGCTGTACATTTTTCTCTCAGAACAACTTTAACTGTATCCCATACATTTCAGGTACTATCATTATAATTTAATTAAGCATATTTTCTTATCTCTATTGTGATGTCTTCTTTGATCCATGGGTTTTTTAAAAGTGCATTTTGCAATTTCTATACATAAAGCTTTTTTTTCTTTTCATTTATCTTTCTGTTATTGTTTTCTAGCATGATTTTATTTTTGTCCTTTACTCAGAGAACATATTCTGAACACTTTCAGTCCTTTGACATGCACTGAGACTGCTTTTATGGCCCAACGTATGGCCAATTTTTGTAAATGTTATGTATGTATCTTAAAGGAGTGTGTATATTTCTAGTTATTAGTAGAATTGTTTTGTATATACTGATTAGGTCAAATTTGTTAATTTTGTTCAAATATTCTATTACCTTACTGATCATTTTGTCCATTTGTTCTCAGTTACTGAGAATTATGTGTTATATCTTCTTGCTTTATATTAATGTATCTTGAGGCATGTATTATTATACATGCCTACAAATATAGAATTGTAATTATCTTAAGATTTTTCTCATTATCAAATGTCTGTCTTCTGTTTTAGGAAACGCTTTTGGCCTTAAAATCTAGTTTGTCTGATATGAATATTTTGGTTAGTGTTTGCCTGGTAGATCATTTCCTATCCTTATACTATCAAACTTTCTATGCCCTTGTGTTTTATATGTGTTTCTTGAAAGCAACATTTCATTTTGGTTTTTTTTTTCCATTGCTTGGTTTTTAATTGGAATTCTAGCCCTTTATCTGTGATAACTTTGCAAAGTTTTCTCCCAGTTTGAGTCAAACTATCTTCTATCTAGAATTTTGGTCATAATCCGAGAGCCTTTTCCTATACCCTGGTTATAGGAGAATTCACCCATGTGCTCTTCTAGTACTTTTTTGAGTTTTATTTTTACATTTAGATCTCTGATTCATTTGGAGTTTCTTCCCTGCATATGGTGTGACGAATATATCTAATTTTATTTTCTTCCAAATAATCATGCAGTTACCCCTAAATCATTTTTTTAAAGACTGTCTTTACTGCAGTGGTTATCACCTTTATCATATACTAGATTTGCTGTGTAGTTGGGTATATTTCTGGACTTTCTGTTCTATTCCTTTTGTTTGTCTGCGTGTTCATGTGCTGGTACAAGTTCGTTCTAATTATAGAGGCTTTGTAGCACGTTTTAATGTATAGTAGGTCTATTCCGCCTTGAGAATTCTTTGTTTTTTACTGTCCTAGCTATTCTTGGATATTTATTTTTCCATATCTATTTCAGGTTCAGCTGTTAGGTCCATAAAAGTGCTCATTGGAATTTTTACTGGGATTGCATTAAATTTGTAAAATAGCTTAAAAAACTGACACCTTGATGAAGCTGAGATGGCCTGATGGATGACAAGGAATGTCTTACCATTTGTTTCAGGTTACTCATGTGTGTTTCATGAGTGCTTTACAGTTTTGTTTTGTTTTTTTAATTAGATTTTGAACATTTTTTGTTATGTCATTCCTCAATATTTATGTTTTAAATTGCTGTTGCAAATGGAGTTTTTACCCATTATGCCTTCTTACTGGCTATTTGCACGTACCAATGCTATTGATTTTTTTTAATAGATCTTTATTGGAGTATAATTGCTTCACAATACTGTGTTAGTTTCTGTTGTGCAACAAAGTGAATCAGCCATATGCATACATATATCCCCATATCCCCTCCCTCTTGAGCCTCTCTCCCACCCTCCCTATCCCACCTTTCTAGGTCATCACAAAGCACCGAGCATATTAATTTTATATCCTGAATTATTTTTGAGATGAGCTGTTTCCTTGATGAATTTTTTTTTGAAATTCTTTTTGAATGGTTTAATTTATATTTTTTCTCTAGGGTTTTCAAGTATAATATCTGCAAATAGAGATATTTTTATTTCCATTTCATATGCCTCTTATTGTTTTGTCTAGTCCAGTTGCACTGACTAGTACTTCCAGAATAATATGTCTATGTAGTTTTTTAAATTGAACATTTTATTTTGAGATAATTGTGGATTCGTATGCAGATGTAGTAAGTAATGGAGAGATCCCATGTATCCTTTTTCCAGGTACCCCAATGGTAATACCTGTACTACAATATCAAAAGCAGAATACTGACAATGATACAGCCAAGATAGAGAACCATTATATCACCACAAGATTCCCTCATGTTGCTCAGTTTATTAGTCACATCCACTTTCTTTCCTTTTGCTTGTATCCGCTTCTTAAATCATGACAACGAATATGTTCTTCTTTTCTATGATACTTGTCATTTAAGAATGTTATGTAAATGGAATTGCACAATTTGGAAACTTTGGGATTGGCTTTTTTCATTTAGCATATTTCCCTGGCGATTCATCCTAGTTGTTGCATGCATCAATAATTTGTTCTGTTTATGGCTGGGTAGTATTCCATGGTATGGCTATACCATCATTTGTTTAACTGTTTACCCATTATGTCTGAATTATTTACATGTTTTGGCTATTATGAAAAAAGTTGCTGTGATAATTCATGGAGAGATTTTTGTGTGAACATAAGTCTTCATTTCTGTGGATAAATGCCCCAGAATACAGTTGTAAGATCATAGTAGCTGCATGTTTAATTTTGTAAGAAACTGACAAACTGTTTTCCATAGTGATTGTACCATTTTACATTCCACCTAGTACTGTATGAGCCATCTAGTTTCTCTGTATCCTTGCCAGCATTTGAGGTTGTTACTGTTTTTTTACTTAAGCCTTTCTGATAGGTATATAGTGATATTATGATTGTAATTTTAATTTCCCTAATGATTAGTGACGTTGAACAACTTTTCATGTGTTTGTTAGCTGTATATTCTCTTTGGTGAAACTTCTGTTAATGTTTTTTGTTTGTTTTCTAATGAAATTTTTACTTTCTGTTTTAAGAATTCTTTATATATTCTAGGTGTTAGTCCTTTGTCAGATATGTGGTTTGCAGATATTTTCCCCCAGTCTGTAGCTTGTCTCTTCATTCTCTTCACATGGTCTTTCACAGAGCAAAAGTTTTAAATTGTGACTATGTCCAGTTTATCAATTTTTCCTTCTATGGATTGTGTTTTTGGTATCAAATCTAAAAACTATTTGCCAAGCACTAGATTCTAAAGCTTTTTCTATTATGTTTGCTTCTAGAAGTTTTACAGTTTTATGTTTTACATTTAAGTCTCTGATCTACTTTGAGTTAATCTTTGTATAAGGTATGAAGTGTAGGTCAGAGTCCTTTTTTTTTTTTTTTTTGCCATGTGTGTATTTTTAAAAGCTCCTCAGATGACTGATGAGTGGCCACAGTTGAGAATCATTGAAATAGATGATCAACAAAACCATTTCGGGTCCTGAAAGTTTATGAAATGCTCTTCTCAAAATGTATTGAGGAGCACTATATGTTAATTAGGACTCTAAGGACAAGGGAGCAAAATGAATTTGGTGAATGTGGCATAACAAGGAACTTTCTTGGAACTTAATTAGAGTCAGAATTCTGGATACATGAGAGAAACTCCTATCATCTGGGGGAATTGTCTGTACTTGGGAGGGTGTGATGGCAGAGTGATCCCAGAGTGGAGAAGATGCTGCAGATTACAGCTTTTTGTGTACTGAATTACTTTCTCAATTCCTTGCATAAGGTTGGGAATACATGCATTTTTTTGTTGAAAACTAATGATAAAAAGACTTCACTTTATTGAAACTTTATAAGTTTTTCTAGGTGTTCTAGTGTAAATAGTTTATAGTGTTATAACTTATCTGTTAGTTATACATATGGTATTTTATTAGGAAGAAGAGAAAATATCATTAATTTCTAATATTTAATTTAGACACATGGAATATAAATTAGATAACAAATATTTAAGTGAATTTATTAAGGAAAAAATTAAATAGTCATGCAAGATTAGATTGGAAGAAAGGGAAAAATTGAGAAAGTATATGAGTTTATTCATTTTTAACAAATATTTGTCTTTCTGACAGGTACAGTTCTAGGCACTTGGGATATGTCAGTAAATAAAAGAAATTGCTCTTGTAGAGCTTAATTTCTAGCAAGGAGGATCGTCAATGAACAATAAATATAATAAGTAAATTATATAGATATTAGGTTTAACGCAGTGAAAAAAAGAAAAACAGAACAAGGTGTGGGACATTGGGAGTTGTGCAGGTTGGGGAGAGGTTGGGTTTCAATGTTTAGCAAAGTGGAAAGGATAGAATTTAATGAAAAGATGACATTTTGGCAGAGATTTGAAGGAGATGAGGGAGTGTGAGATGTCTGGCAAACAGTAAGACAGTGGGAAGAGCCGGTGCAAAGGCCATAAGGCAGGAAGGTATCTAGTATGTTTCTATATTTTGAATTTTGTAAGTTAATCACAAATCACTTACAAAGTTCATAATGTCAAACATATAACCGAGACTTAATGAACATAAGCTAATTTTATAAATACATTTCTTACGGTGGTAGGGCAACTCCTCATCTGGGGTTCATATTGCCTTGTCAGAGGGCCTGAAATTATGAACTTTGTTTTAAATCCCTTCATAACACAGTTCTTCTTGATGTTCTGAACTCTGGCTTACTCAGGCCCAGACATGAGTACTTAAGGCAGTCCTAGGTTTCCTCAAACTCCTAGAGTTAATATTGTAGCCTGAGTGTAATGGAAAATACTTGGAGAATTTGTGTGGAAACCTTTTTTATTTTCAGCTTTTTTTTGCTCAAATTGAGTGTTTCACTTTCAGGGAAAGAGTGGTTCAAAGAATAATTAGGATTCCTTTTTTTTTGATTTAATAAATTTTGAATACCATTCCTCCTTTAAGGATAGGTATTTCAGCTTTTATTTTTCATGAGTAGCAAGTTTTTTTTTTTTTTTTAAGGAAGTTCAAGCCCAGTTGTATTCTGTTTTTACTAATGACTTGAGGTATATCAATTATGACATCGTATACTAATGTGTATAGTAATGTAGTTATAGAGTGTGTTTTTAAATAGTAGGCTGTGTGGTCCCACACTATTCTGATTTGATGGTTCCCAGTATCTGATTTTTAAGTCAATTCCATATTGTCCTATATTAAATTGTCAATTGTCTCTACCTCCAATTCTGGCACTCCCTCCACGTTAATCTGTATTAATGCAGAAAAATGTAAGTAATTTAATAGGAAAATAGCTTACTTTCTACTTAGTTATCTGTAAGAAAAGCTCTGTGTGATAATTTGAAGATTTTGAAAATATGTTTCAAGAGAATAGACTGGTTTTTATTTCTTATTATTTTCAAGGGAATAAACTGGGTTTTAATATTCTTTATTTTTTAACACCAAGTTAAAATGACACTTGCAAAGTTATTTTAAAAAATATGTAACCTCTTTTTCCCTTAATCAGTAGTGAAAAAGGAAATGAATGATGACTTGAAAAAAGAAATACCTTTGTATTATCTGTGTAAGTTGATCTTCTAGTGAACTTATGGTTATTCATTATAATATTGATTTAGTTAGGAAATTATGTTTTTGCTTGTCTTATTTAAAAGGGAAAATAGCTTAAAATAGACATAATTATATATTGAAGCCATTTCTTTTTATCAAGGACCTTTGAAAACAAAAGGAGTTATATAAAAGTAAAAAGTAAAATGATAATTTATAAGTTTGAGCCTAAAAATCTCTTTTTGGTTTTATCGTTTATAAAAAGCCACACATGCTAGGTACTATTGAGATGGGGTATCACTTTTAGGTTTACATTTTTTTCTTGTTGATGCTATTTCCAATAGTATGCAATCAATTATTTATACCACATCTTGAACTTGAATTTGAGAATACCTTTATCAGATCACTTTGGGAACATGCAGGATAAAGATCCAGAGGGAAAACCAGGAAAATGTATGACTTTCGAATTTTCAATTAACTATAGATGTCCTTTTACATTTCTACCTTGCCTTTGTTTCTTCTTGTATCTTGGAACAACACCTTAAAGACATAGACTCTATCTCTTTCTAAAAAAACTCCTTTGTTTCCTATTATACTGTTTATTGTGGGGGAGGGGAACCCCCACTAGGATTATTATTATTATTATTATTATTATTTTTTGCATTACGCGGGCCTCTCACTGTTGTGGTCTCTCCCATTGCGGAGCACAGGCTCAGCGGCCATGGCTCACAGGTCCAGCCGCTCCGCGGCATGGGGGATCTTCCCGGACCGGGGCACGAACCCGTGTCCCCTGCATCGGCAGGCAGACTCTCAACCACTGCGCCACCAAGGAAGCCCTAGGATTATTTTTAAAGTACTGACACCAAATCAAGAAATAAACATACGCCTTGATTTCAGATATTCTTGCTTCTTGTAACTGAGCATACAATACAGTACAAAATACAATAATGCTGGTTGTATTTTCTTGATCCTGTTCTTAATTTTTTATTTATTTAGTTTTTGGCCACGCTGCGTGGCTTGTGGGATCTTAGTTCCCCGACAAGGGATTGAACCTGGGCCCTCTGCAGTGAAAGCACCATGTCCTAACCACTGTACTGCCAGGGAATTCCCAGATCCTGTTTATAAAATATGGTGACCATTGAGATAAGTTTCATGCCCTAGGTGTCTTGCTTTCTTTGATATTACCATTAAATAAGCCTTTGTTTGGCAGTTAAAATATTGACATAAGCAATTTAGGACTTTTTCACAGATTTGGAAGAGAAGCAGAAAACAAGGGAATTGGAAATCTAACTTAAAGGCAGCAGAGTGCAATCTGATTTGTAAACTCTCAGTCTGTCCCTCTTAAATTTATTTCATGTAGTTGCATTGAATGAAGTCTTGCAGCAAATTGCTTGAGGCTTTTTAAAAATAAGTTTTAAAAAACATTTTTAGTAAATAACTTAGAACTAAACTGTTTAGTGTCTTAAGTTCTTTCAGCTTTATAATAATAGAATTTGCTATCTAATAAAAGGATAGTAAGATTTTTCTTCCTATTAGTTTTTATATATTGTGAATAAGGAAGAAATCTTTTAAAGGAAATTTTAATTTAAAAAACCTTTAGGGCTTCCCTGGTGGCGCAGTGGTTGAGAGCCTGCCTGCTGATGCAGGGGACGTGGGTTCGTGCCCCGGTCCGGGAAGATCCCACATGCGGCGGAGCGGCTGGGCCCGTGAGCCATGGCCGCTGAGCCTGCGCGTCCGGAGCCTGTGCTCCGCAACAGGAGAGGCCACAGCAGTGAGAGGCCCGCGTACTGCAAAAAAAAAAAAAAAAAAAAAAAAAAAACCTTTAATTATCGTGAGGTAGAGTGATCTGTATTTTTTCCTCTTTTATTTTTGAACATAAATTAATTATTATTAATGTTAATTATAAACACAAAGTTATCAGTTATATTTTACGATTATGTTTATTGCTTAAAAAATTTGTTTGATACAGGGATTCCACGAACACTTAAAAATTTTCATGTACAGATTTAACTTTTGCAAATTAGAAAGTGTGTTAAGTTGATATTTTTTTATTTCCAAAAATAGGATGACAAAATTAAAATCCATGTTTAGTAATTTAAATTTGTGCAAAACAGCCTTATTTCAAATGAAAGAAAATTTTGAAGTTTAGTGTCTTTGATACCTAAATGGAATGCTACATTATTTAGCTAGGTGAAGAAAGTAAAATTTAAGGTCCTAGTTTACTCAGTTGAGAAGCAAGTACTTTCCTCTCTAACTCTCCCCAGCACATACAGGCAATGCAGGAATTTGCTTCATTGTTCTATTTTAGTTTGGAAAATTATCATTTTCTCTTACAAATATTATTGCTCTTTTAATTAAGGATGATTAAAA
Organism: Lagenorhynchus albirostris; assembly: GCF_949774975.1. NCBI lineage: Eukaryota > Metazoa > Chordata > Mammalia > Artiodactyla > Delphinidae > Lagenorhynchus > Lagenorhynchus albirostris. The sequence goes on from NC_083099.1 coordinate 39,526,695, forward strand.
ACACTTCAGGGACTTCCCTGGTGATGCAATGGTTAAGAATCTACCTGCCAATGCAGGGGACATGGGTTTGAGCCCTGGTCTGGGAAGATCCCACATGCCGCGGAGCAGCTGAGCCCATGCGCCACAATTACTGAGCCTGTGCTCTAGAGCCTGCGAACCACAACTGCTGAGCCCATGTGCCACAACCACTGAAGCCTGCACGCCTAGAGCCTGTGCTCCGCAACAAGGGAAACCACTGCAGTGAGAAGCCCATGTACTGCAACGAAGAGTAGCCGCCGCTTGCTGCAACTAGAGAAAGCCCGCACACAGCAATGACGATCCAATGCAGCCAAAAATAAATAAATTAAAAAATAAATTTATTAAAAAAAAACTTCACCTTTGAAAAAATACCTTATTTTTGTACATTTAAAACTTGAAATGATAAATATAGCCTACCAATGAAATTATTGGCCAGGCAAACATCATTTTAATTTTTTAAATTATATATTCTACTTCTATATTTAAAGTGGTGATTTTAGTGCTAATAAGAACTAACAAGTGTGATCTCATACTTATTATGGGCAACCATGAAAAACCTCATCCAAAAGTTATAAGGTTTAAAATATAATGCTGGTAGCTACCAGCTGCTAAAGAATTTCATTTGCTGATTGTATTCTTTTACTCCTTTGTAATTTAAATGTCTTTATTTAAAAAGTTTGACTTAAGGATATTGTAAAGTATATAGCATTTTAAGATTAGATGGTATCCAGAACATACAGTCCAATGAGTTAGTCCAATGTAATTGGAGGAATTATTAAATGACACTGACCTCATTTCCTTTAGAACAATGAAAATTAATAGTTTCACGTTTTATTAGGCTGATATTCCAGATGTAGTGTACATTTAATTAAGTGTAGTTTCCTTTTAGTTATGGTATGTGTATCTGTTTTTTGTCGCAAATTCTTTCTAGTTTTACAGTTTTCCACATGTTTTCTTTCACCATTTATGATTTTTTTCAAAGCAGAACTATAAGGATTTAAATCACTTTAGCATGCAGCAAAACAGTTCCCATTCAAACAATAAACGCCATTTTAAAAGCCTTTAGATCTTCTGTCACTTCATAAATATAAATGTATAAAAACGTTATGCAGTTGTAGTGCCCACCTGCTAATTAAATGCAGATTTTCTCAAACTTACTTAAAATCTGTCTGTTTGTTTCAACTCTGTCTCTGTTCAGAATACATATGGCCCTTGTGAAACTAATTATGCTCATGGAGCAGCTGTTAAATTTAGTGCAACTAATTTTATCCAATATTTTACATTTTAATTGATTACCTGTGAAGAAATTAGCAAATTAACACTTATTGTACAGTAACTGAATGGTCTTTTATGGTTACTTTCAGATTTAACAAGTGAACCAAGCACTGATGGAATAAAGACATTTCTAGGACTTTTAGACAGTAGAGTTATTGGTGGATCTTGATTATCTGGTGTGAAAATTTAGGAAGACTGATGAGTGATGCCAAGCATCTGTGTGTTCTGTATCTTAAACATGAGCAGCAGATTGGAAAGTAATGGCTTTTTCACAGAATTTTGGTAACATATGGGCTTATCTGGATCTGAGAAGTCTTTGAAGATCTTTGAACTTGACTAAATGACTTAACCTTTGCCACAGTGGGTGGGTTATATGCTTTTTTAGCAGGGGAGGCATTGGCATTCTGCGTATATATATATATTTTTTTTTTTTGCTTTTTTTTCTTCCCAATTCTACCTTTTAATATCTTCTCTTAAAAATGGGGGGACTAGAGATGATGATGGGGCATTTTTGAAGATTGACATGAGAATTCCAAGATATTTAGTTGACTGGATCTGCTTATAATAAGGTGGGGTTAAATCTTTTGATAATGTTTTAGAAATGAATCTGTATAGATATTTATTTTCTTTTTTATAGGTTTTATTGGAAAATGATACTGCAGTCAGATCTTACTGGCAGTGGGCTGTAGTTGAAAGGACGTGGACAAATGTCGGTTCAGATTTCAGCTCTATCACACATTGGTTCTGTGGCCTCTGAACTTTCCAGAGTTCAGTTTTCTCAAAGCAAAAACCAAACCAAACCAAAAAAATAGCCCAACTTGCCTGCCCCCAAAGCAAGAAAAAAAATTCCCACCAAACACCAAAAGGTGATGACAGTAACAACTATATGTTTAAATACTCTGGAGAATTAAAAGAGATAAAATAGATGAATATAGCTGACATACTTCTTATCATGTAGAAGTCCTTAGTAATAATAGGGGCAAATATTGTGCCCTACAGCATTTTGCTAAAGAGATACACTAAACAAGTATATTATTTTGCATATTTTAGAGCATTAAGTATCAAATAAATGCAGGATTGGCTTTGATTTTTATTTACCAGCTTTGAATTCTGATAATTCAGTTGTAAAACTTGATGCAAGTTTTAGGTCCAAGTAAGTGTATCTGAAATTTTGATAAGAAAGATTCTTCTTCAGTTAGGACACTATGAATAGGGAATTACTGTGTCAGAAATATACAAACAAACCCTGTTTACAAACACTTGGTCTATAGCAACTAGAGGCTTCATCCTCTGCCCCTAGTGAGGACAGTTAACCTTGGTTTTGCAGTTTAAAACACTTGGCAACTTTACTGATCCAGATAGATTTCTCTAAAGTAGATATAGGATCAAGTATTGACCAAAGCTGAAGAGTATTAACCCACTTAATTTATCTTAGTTAAAATTCAGAATGTGTGTTTTTTCCCCCAAAGAAATAGCATTTTGTTGTTGGGTATATTTGAAATAGTCTTTTAATACAAGGTTTAAGGTATTTTCTGTCAATAGGCTTCTGTGAATTGGATTGAAAAGCCATAGTGATTTTTATGTGTTTCAAATAACAGACTTATAAATGAAGTTTCAAATAATTTTTTTAGCCTTTGCATGGAGAATTTTAAGCATTCATTAAAACAGAGAATAGTATAATAAACCCTCATGTAGCCATGATCTATCTTCATCAGGTAGTATTTTGTCAATATCAAGGCTTACTTTTAAGCTTTGTTATTAGGATGGATCCAGAATACCTTTACTCTATGGCTAATTTAGCTCCAGAATTAATACTTGACTCTTTACAATATCTTATGTACAAAGTGTCTCAACTCTGGCAGGTAGAACACTACTTCTCCCCAATGTGTTATTCTGGATTTCTGTTGCTGTCCAGTGTATTTTTCCCTGGTCCCTTGGAATTTCATTTCACATATTTGTAGACTGGAACTTGTCAAAGATCTAGAGAGCCTCTGCAGATTTCTGGATCCCTGTCTCTGTCCAACTTCCTTCAGTTTGGTATAATGCCTTACAAAGTCTAGCACCTTGGCTTCCTTGAAGGTCTGTCTCTGTCTCCCTAACTCAGCGAGTCTATGAAGCTTCGAGTTCCCTCTCCTTGCTCTGTGGCTTGGAAACTTCCCCAAGGCAGTAAGCCGGGACAATCCTAGGGTTCCCTTTTTTGTTTCCCTTTTCTTGGGGAATTACACTTCTGTGCTGCCAATTGTCCGATGTCTGACAAAGTTGTTAAATACATTTTGTTTTCTTTTCTACTTGTTTATGGTGGGAGGGGTATTCCCATGGCCTTTAACCCCTATGGGCAAAAGGCCATTTAACTGCAAAATTGATTATTTTATTTATGATTTCTGTATTTTTCTTTGTCATTTCCACCAGGGGTTTATCAATTTTACTAATCTTCTCTAAGAATTAACTTTGTCTTTCTTGATCTTCTGATTCATTATTTTAAAAATTTTTTTCTTTATTTCTTTCCTTTTACCTTCTTTGAGTATAGTTTTCTATTCTTTTTGTAGCTCCTTGAGATGGAAGCTTAGATCATTTATTTTAGCTTTTATTCTTTTCTAATATGTGTATTCAGTGCTACAAATTTTCCTCTTCACTGTACTTTAGCTATAGCTTACACATTTTTTTTTTTTTTGCGGTACACGGGCCTCTCAGTGTTGAGGCCTCTCCCATCACGGAGCACAGGCTCCGGATGTGCAGGCTCAGCGGCCACGGCTCACGGGGCCCAGCTGCTCCGTGGCATGTGGGATCTTCCCAGACCAGTGCATGAACCCGTGTTCCCTGCATCGGCAGGCGGACTCTCAACCACTGCGCCACCAGGGAAGCCCATAGCCTACACATTTTTGATGTGCCATATTTTAGTTTTCATTCAGTTTAAATAAAACTGTGACTTCATCTTTCCCATGGGTTATATAGAAATATGTTACTTAATTTCCAAACATTTGGAGGCTTTTCTAGTTGTCCTTTATTTTTCTTATTTTCTTCACTGTAGTTAGAGAACATAATCTGAAAGACCTTTCAACTTTGAAATGTGTTGAGATTAGCTTTATGGCCCATCATAAGATTTATTTTAGGAAATATTACAGATACACTTGATTAAAAAGGTTAAATAGGTGAATTTAACCATTTGTTCTAATCTTCTATATCTTTACTTTTTTTTTTCCATTTAAAACCTGCTTATTTTATCAGTTACTAAGAGAGCTCACAGATAGCTCTTGATTGTAAATTTGTCTGTTTTTCATCAAGTTCTACCAGCTTCTGCTTTATATATTTTGAGGCTCTGTAAATAAGTGTATGCAAATTCAGGATAGTTTTATATTCTTTTTGGAGTGACCTTTTCATGAAAGTCTCTATTTCTAGAAATATTTCTTACTTTGAAATGATGTTTCAGATCATGTATAATGTTGATGTAATTTCACCATCTTTTTGTTAGTGCTTGTATGATATCTTTTTCTTTTCTTTTACTTTCAAACTTTCTGTTTTTATATTTAACATGTTCATTTTGAAAACTCGCTATAGTTTTTTTTTTAGTCTGACAGTCTTTTTCCCTCAATTGTATCATTTAGTCTATTTATGTTTATTGATTCCTGTTATATTTGGATTTAAATCTTCCATCTTATTCTTTGTTTTCTATATGTCCAATCCATTTTTTTCTTTTTTCTACTTTCTTACCTTCTTTGGATTACTTTTATTAGCTTGTTAGCTTACTTTCTTTTTTTGTTTTTATTGAAGTATAGATGAATTACAGTGTTGTGTTAATGACTGCTGTACAGTAAAGTGACTCAGTTATACATATATATATTCTTTTTCATATTCTATTCCATTAGGGCTTATCACAGGATATTGAATACAGTTCCCTGTGCTATACAGTAGGACCTTGTTGTTTATCCATTATATATAATATCAGTTTGCATCTGCTAATCCCAAACTCCCAATCCATCCCTCTCCCACCTCCTTAGCTTAGTTTCTTTTAATTTTACTTTGAGTGCTTAACCTAGAAATTGTAGCATGTCCTTGACTTTAGTAAGTCTAACATAAATAAGTACTTTTGTCACTTTTTTTTCTTGTAGTTTTAGTAGTTAAGGATAGCTTAACTAGGTGTAACATTGTGAGCACACGTTTTCCCCCTTGAGCTCCTCAAGGAAAATTAAAGCCAGTTTTTTGTTGTGTATCTCACAGTTGAGCAGACTGATGCCAACTTGACTTTCTTTATATCAACTTGATCAGTGTTCTTTTTCCTTTATCATTAATGTGCAGTAACTTCATCAGGATCTATCTCAGAGTTGATTGTGGTTAATCCATTTCCCCATATATACAGTGGATCCTTTCTACATGTAGATTCTTTTAGTTCCAAAAGTGTCTTTGGATTATGATTGTAATATTAGTTCTCTTACCTTGTTTTTTCTTCTTCTGGAGCCTTAGTGAGGTTTGATGTTCGTTGTCTGCCTTGTCTATTACTTACTTCTTGTCCTTTCTGCTACTTTTATTGTATTTAAAAAAATTTTGGGGGGACTTCCCTGGTGGCGCAGTGGTTAAGAATCCACCTGCCAATGCAGGGGACACGTTTGATCCCTGGTCTGGGAATATCCCACATGCCACAGAGCAATGAAGCCTGTGTGCCACAACTACTGAGCCTGCGCTCTACAGCCCACAAGCCACAACTACTGAGCCTGCGCACCTAAGCCCGTGCTCTGCCACAAGAGAAGCCACCACAGTGAGAAGCCTGTGCACTGCAACGAAGAGTAGCCCCCGCTCGCAGCAACTAGAGAAAGCCCGCGTGCAGCAACGAAGACCCAACGCAGCCAAAAATAAATAATTAATTAAAAATTTTTTTATTGGAGTATAGTTGATTTACAATGTTGTGTTAGTTTCAGGTGTACAGCCAAGTGAAACAGTTATACATATATCCACTCTTTTTTAGATTCTTTTCCCATACAGGCCATTATAGAGTATTGAGTAGAGTTCCCTGTGCTATACAGTAGGTCCTTATTAGTTACCTATTTTATATATAGTAATGTGTATATGTCAGTCTAAATCTCCCAATTTATCCCCCCCTTACCCCCGGTAATCATAACTTTGGTTTCTACGTCTGTAACTCTGTTTCTGTTTTGTACATAAGTTCATTTATACCATTTTTTTAGATTCCACATATAAGTGATTTCATATGATATTTGTCTTTCTCTGTCTGACTTCACTCAGTGTGACAATCTCTAGGTCCATCCATGTTGCTGCAAGTGGCATTATTTCATTCTTTTTTATGGCTGAGTGATATTCCACTGTATATATGTACCACATATTCTTTATCCATTCCTCTGTTGATGGACATTTAGGTTGCTTCCATGTCCTGACTATTGTAGATAGTGCTGCAGTGAACATTGGGGTACATGTCTCTTTTGAATTATGGTTTTCTCTGGATATATGCCCAGGAGTGGGATTGCTGGATCATATGGTAGCTCTATTTTTAGTTTTTTTTTTTTTTTTTTCACGGTACGCGGGCCTCTCACTGTTGTGGCTTCTCCCGTTGCGGAACACAGGCTCCGGACGCGCAGGCTCAGTGGCCATGGCTCACGGGCCCAGCCGCTCCGCGGCATGTGGAATCTTCCCAGACCAGGGCACGAACCCGTGTCCTCTACATCGGCAGGTGGACTCTCAACCGCTGCGCCACCGTGGAAGCCCTATTTGTAGGTTTTTAAGGAACCTCCATACTGTTCTCCATAGTGGCTGTACCAATTTACATTCCCACCAACAGTGCAAGAGGGTTCCCTTTTCTCCACACCCTCTCCAGCACTTATTGTTTGTAGATATTTTGATGATGGCCATTCTGACCAGCATAAGGTGATACCTCATTGTAGTTTTGATTTGCATTTCTGTAATAACTAGTGACGTTGAGCATCTTTTCATGTGTTTTTTAGTGATCTGTATGTCTTCTTTGGAGACATGTCTGTTTAGATCTTCTGCCCATTTTTTGATTGGGTTGTTTGTTATTTTGATATTGAGCTCAGTAATTTTGGAGATTAATCCTTTGTCTGTTGTTGCATTTGCAAATATTTTCTCCCATTCTGAGGGTTGTCTTTTTGTTTTGTTTATGGTTTCCTTTGCTGTGCAAAAGCTTTTAAGTTTCATTAGGTCCCACTTGTTTATTTTTGTGTTTAATTACTTTTTTTTAAAGTTTCTTTTTCTTGGCTCTTTTATCAGTAATGCCTATGTTTCTTATTATATGCTGTGTTTAATTAATGTTGGAATGTTATTTTATAGTCTCTTCTTCACTTTTTGTGTTGTGTATTTGTATCACCTGACAAATTTGGTTCCAACTTTGATTCATTTCTCATAGTTGCTTTGTATGGATGATAGATTCATTTTTATTTTTTTTGGCCATGCAGTGCAGCTCTCAGGATCTTAGTTCCCTGGCCAGGGATTGAACCTGATCCCTTGGCAGTGAGAGCTGGAGTCCTAACTACTGGTCTTCCAGGGAATTCCCTAGATTCTTTTTTGTTGTTGTTCATGATAATGTTCAGAATTTTCCTGGGTTGGCAGTAACAGAAAATTCAATTGATGGACTGAAGGTTTTGGGTGACTTGTAAGATTTCTTGAATGACACTGCACTATTATTAATTCAGTGAGGTGGAGTTTCTTTAATAAATGGGAAACTATGGGAAAAGCCAGGTCTGTTTTCAGATCCTTTGATGTCATCTTGTTTTTACAGAGCCCTGAGCTTCAGCCCCTTGATTTTTAGTTTTCTTTCACCACCAAGCTACCAGTGGACACTTCCCTTTTCAAAAGTGTATCTCTGGAAAAAAAAAAAAAAAAAAAAAAAAAGTGTATCTCTGTCCTAGAGTGTAGGTCCTTTTAAAAAATCCCCCTGTTGTTATGGTTTTAGTTCAATTTCGGTTGGCGACAAAAGTAGATGTGTGAGTTCAAAATGTCATCTTGACATAGAATCCATGTTAGTTTATTCAATGTAAGAATATTAAGTATAATTTTAATTGTAGTTTTGTTTTATGGTAAATGTAGTCTTTATTTTATAGTACTCTACTTAAGAGACTATTTGAAGTATTGTAGTTATTGTTTTTGAAAGATAAAATATTAGGATATTTATTTTGATTACATGTGTTTAGAACTTATTAGCCAATTAAGAAACTTGACAAATTGGTTTTTGAGGGCAGTAATTCATTTTATTCAGGGATGTTATGGTGATTCTTCCTATTCTGTAGATATTGAAAGCATTTATCTGGTATAATAGGACATCTTGCTGTCCATTTATTGCTTATATATTGTGTGTTCTAGAGTGCCACATTTTTTATCAAATGTTTCTTTGCTTATAATATATCTCCATATTGGCTTTGGTACTCTAGAGACTTCTAGAGTGATTTATCAGAAACATATTTATTTAAGGAATGAGGGAAAAATAACATTCTAAATTTTAGTATAGTTTCTTTGACTTTTTTGTTTGTCTGGTCAGAGTAGGAAATCTCTTTACTCTTTACTTTGTTCTTAGTGGAGAGCCTTCAAATATGTAATTAAATTTACTTAATAAAGTAAATGGGGTTGTTCATAGTCTAGGAAGTGAGTTTTACTCAGAATTGTTTGAAGTAATTCTCATGACTGAAAAGAAGTCAGCAGCTTAATTCATTTAAAATCTGTATTTGATTTTGTGGTCCTTTTTACAGCCTTTAATAATGTTGCAAAAACTGTGTTTTGGCTTTGCTATCTTTTCCCTATTCTCTTCAGAGTCATTTTTTGCTTCTTATAGCCTATAAACGAAGTTGAGGTCTACAATATGAGAATTGAAATAATCAATATTAAGACATTGCTGTGATATTTTAAAACTTATTACTTTCTTTCAATTTGACATCATGGGTAACTTAAATTATAGATCTGCTATTGCTGTCTAGGTCATTGAGGCACATCAGCAACATTTATAAAAGAATATTCCAGACTGGCATGTGTTGCTTGTATGGAGACATAATGAGCAGAATATTTTTGGAGAGTGGTAGGCATATGTTTTCTACAGTGGAATCTTTGTGTTAGGGAAAACCATGAGATGAGTTTGGAGATAATTGAGTTTATTTCAGGTATTGGGTAAGTTGGGAGGAGTAGAGATTAGGAAAGTAGTTGCTGTTGGGAGAGTGAGGCAGATAGTAATTGATAGAAGGCCTCTAATTGTGGTATTTAGCTTTGCTATGATAGTGATAGAGTGATCCTACTTTCTGGTTTCTCTGGGACAAAGCCAATTTAGGCCTGTTGTCCTTATGTTATAGTGCCTTCCTGGACTCTAAAAAAAAAAAATCCCCTTTTATTTTCCAAAGGCTTGGATGATAGGTGATACGATTTCCATGTTAGTAGCAAACTGGTGAAGATCATGCATGTATTTGGCTGCTGAGGGTTTCCTGTGGAGAAGATGATAATCTTTAACCAAGATTATTATTATTTACCTTCCTATATAAAAGAAATATATTGAAATTTAAGTAATCCTTATGCCAACCTTAAGATTTTAAAGGTCTATCAGAATCAGAATACTTCTCTTTACTGGATTAGCTGTGGTATGAGAGAAACATTTCATATTCTTTGAATCAGATTTTACTCATTCATTTAGATTAGCGCATCCCACAGTTACTTCTTTCTCATTGCCTGCCTACTCCCAAATCACCTGTCTGCTATCTCACAATTCACTGGTGTTATTATTTTATTTGTTTGTTTGTTTTTTTGCGGTACGCGGGCCTCTCACTGTTGTGGCCTCTCCCGTTGCGGAGCACAGGCTTCGGACGCGCAGGCTCAGAGGCCATGGCTCACAGGCCCAGCCGCTCCGCGGCATGTGGGATCTTCCCGGACCAGGGCACGAACCCGCGTCCCCTGCATCGGCAGGCGGACTCTCAACCACTGCGCCACCAGGGAAGCCCTGGTGTTATTATTTAATCCTTATAATAACCCTGAAAGGTAGTTATTATCAACATTTTGTAGATGAGGAAACAGATGCCCAGAGAGGAAGTAACTTGTTTGAGGACACCATTATATGAGAATTTCTTTATTTTTTAACTTACTACTTCTGTATCTTTGGGTATATTAAGAGCATATACATTTAATTTTTAAGATACAGTGAAAACATGATTTTACCAAAATCTACCTTATCAGTAATCCACAAATGATTGCACATTTTGTCCAACAGTATATTTTTCTTAGTAACAAACCACTAAGAAATGAGCTTACTTCAAAGTTTTATTTAAAAAAAAGAAGCTCTTAGGGATTTGTTGTTAGAGTTTAAACTAATATTTAACTCTTTGTCTTTTGTTACACTATATTTTCACTGGTTAAGTGAAAAAGTAATTGCCAGAGGCATAATGTAGAACCAAATTAAGATAACATAACGTGTGTGTGTATATACTGTATATGTAGTGGCTCTGATTATCACAAAAAAGGCCCCCTTCATTTTTATTATTATTACTTTCTTTTAATCAGAAAACTTTAGTCTGATTGATTATTTTTCAGAGATTTTAGAATAATCTGTTAAAATTTTTACATATCCACATGTAATAAAAGATTTCATTAAAAATGAATAGATAATGTCTGTGAGGGCAATAAATCATTGATAAATTAAAACTTTATTTTATGTGGAAAGAAGCATGTGTCAAAATTGAGAGGGAGTAGTCAAAGAGAAAATGAAGGAAATTTAACCTTTGTAAATTAGTATAATAAACCCATGTTGACATTCCTAGCAATAAATATTGTAACTTCTCAAAATCGCATATTAAAAAAAAAGTTTGTGATCTAATGATACAGTATTGCTCTTCACTCACTGAATGAACCAGCTAAGGATGAAAGAAGACAGAACATACTACCAGTGAAATCCATATAATTCTCTTCAAGCCCTACATATGTCCTAAGTACCCAGGACTAGTTTATGTGATCTCTTTATCCACAGGCTTTATTTATTTAGGTAATTTGTGTTTGCTGTTTTCTTTTTGCTTGATCAGTCTAGCTGGGGATTTACCAAATTTGTTGATATTCTTGTGGAACCAGGTTTTGGCTTTGTTAATTTTCTTTATTGCTTTCTATTCCATTGATTTTTGCTCTTTAATGTTTCCTTTCTTCTACTTACTTTGGATATACTTTGCTCTTCTTAGTCTAGCTTCTTAAGATGGAACCTTAGGTAATTGGTTTTAGACTTTTCTTCTTTTCTAATATAAACATCTAAAGCTATAAATTTCCCTCTAAGCATTGCATTAGTTACATCACACAAATTCAAATATGCTATATTTTTATTGCCTTTCAGTTCAAAATATTTTCTAATTTTTTTGTGATTTCTTACTGTACTTATGATTTATTAAGAAGTGTATTATTTAATTTCTACACTTTTGGTTTTTTTTCTGTATGTTTTATTGTTACTGAATTCTAATTTAACTCTGTTGTGGCCCGATAAAGATTTTGTATGATTTCTACTTTTGAACTGACCCTTTGATCATCATGAAGTATCCATTTTTATTTGGGGTAATACTCCTAGTTTCTGAGTGTCTAGGATGATACTTTATTTGATATTAATATATTCATTCCAGCCATTTTTGTTTACATGATATATCTAATTTTAGCCATTTACTTTCAATCTGTGTCTATATTTAAAGTGCATATCTTGTAGATAGCTTATAGTTGTGTGTTGCTTTTTAATTTATTTGGACAGGCTTTGGCTTTTTTTCCCCTTCTCAAACAAAAGATCTCACATATTTATTACTGGACCAACCTACTAGTGCAGAAACATAGAAACAAAGAGAAAAATCATTTTCCCAATAAAACGCACCCAACTGTCCAGATAGTAGTGTATGCTTTCAGAGTGATAGGGTAAGATGTAAGTGACTTTCATACAGCATAAATATTTGTGCCATCTCTTGTGTGATTTAGACCCAGCTTGGTTCTTCTCCAGTGTCTCATTGTGGAGGTGTACTCAATTTATTACTTGTTTTCATCTGAATCCATTGGGGAATAGGACAATTCTACTTTTGTTTCTTGGCCAGGAATTGCTCAATCCTGAAAGTCTTCTGAGAAGACATGTGAGCCTTTCCAGCCTCCTTTTGGATTAATGAATATTTTTAAGAATTTTCTTTTAGTTCATCTTTTGACTTTTTAGCTATATTTCTTTGCATTTCATTTCTTTTTTTTTCTTTAAGTGGCTACTGTAAGGATTACATATATGCCCTTTCGATTCAGTACTTTAAGTATGTTTCAGTGTACTTAGAGTTACTGTTTCACTGTTCACATGAAGTGTAAAAGCTTTCTAACTGTGTAGGTTAATTACGTGCTCCATACTTTATTCTGTAGAGATTATATGTACTATATCCACTTTCATTATAAACCCTACAGTAAAATACTGTAATTTTTACTTTAAGTACATATGTATTTTAACTAAAGCGAAGTCATTTTTTATATTTACCCATATATTTACCATTTCTAGTGGCCTTCATTTCCTTTCTAAAGGTCCAAGTTTCCATCATTTATCATTCTCTTGAGCCTGAAAAACTTACTTTAGTACGTACTTTAATGCATATTATTAACTATTGATGACTATGTTTTACTTTTCCTTTATCTCAAAAAGGTCTTTGATTTACTTTTTTTTAACATCTTTATTGGAGTATAATTGCTTTACAATGGTGTGTTAGTTTCTGCTGTATAACAAAGTGAATCAGCTACATGTACACATATATCCCCATATCCCCTCCCTCTTGCATCTCCTTCCCATCCTCCCTATCCCACCCCTCTAGGTGGTCACAAAGCACCAAGCTGATCTCCCCATGCTATGCAGCTGCTTCCCACTAGCTATCTATTTTACATTTGGTAGTGTATGTATGTCAATTCTACTCTCTCACTTCGCCCCAGCTTACCCTTCTCCCTCCCCGTGTCCTCAAGTCCATTCTCTATGTTGGCATCTTTATTCCTGTACTGACTCTAGGTTCATGAGAACCATTTTTTGTTTTTTTTATTAGATTCCATATATATGTGTTAACATATGGTATTTGTTTTTCTCTTTCTGATTTACTTCACTCTGTATGACAGACTCTAGGTCCATCCACCTCACTACAAATAACTCAATTTCATTTCTTTTTATAGCTAAGTAATATTCCATTGTATGTATGTGCCACATCTTCTTTATCCATTCATCTGTCGATGGACACTTAGGTTGCTTCCATGTCCTGGCTATTGTAAATAGAGCTGCAATGAACATTGTGGTACATGACTCTTTGAATTATGGTTTTCTCAGGGTATATGCCCAGTAGTGGGATTGCTGGGTCGTATGGTAGTTCTATTTTTAGTTTTTTAAGGAACCTCCATACTGTTCTCCATAGTGGCTCTATCAATTTACATTCCCACCAACAGTGCAGAAGGGTTCCCTTTTCTCCATACCCTCTCCAGCATTTATTGTTTGTAGATTTTTTGATGATGGCCATTCTGACTGGTGTGAGATGATACCTCATTGTAGTTTTGATTTGCATCTCTCTAATAATTAGTGACGTTGAGCATTCTTTCATGTGTTTGTTGGTAATCTGTATATCTTCTTTAGATATTTTATACCCAGCAAAAATATCCCTCAAGAAAACAGAAGTAAGTAGAACACTTATTTTTGTAAGTAGAACACTTATTTTTGCTGGGTATAACATTCTGGGTTGATTTTTTTTTTCTTTCACCATGTTAAGAATTTTGTTCCACTGTCTTCTGATCGTCATTGTTTCTTATGAGAAGCCAGCAGTAATTCATGTCATTGTTCTTTTGTATGTAATGTGTCCATTTTTTCTCTGAACACTTTCAAGATTTCGCTTTATCTTTAGTTTTCATCAGCTTGACTATGGATTTACTAATCATGGTCTTCATATTTTTATTTTGGAGTTAACTAAAGTTATAGAATCTGTACATTTTTTGTTCACTAAATTTGGGGAAATTTTGACCACCACTTAAAAAGAAATTGATTTCTATCTCATTATTTTCTCTACTTATGAGTTTAAATAAACATGTTAGACACTTGAATGTTGTCACACAGATCTTATAGGATCTGTTTTTATTTTCCTTTAACAATCTTTTTTTCCTCTTAGTTCTTCAGATGGGAAAAGTTTGATTTATCTGTTTTCAAGTACACAGATTTTTTTCCCCTCTGTTGCTACCAATCTGCTTCAGATCTCTTTTAGCATAATGGTAATTTCAGATATTGTATTTTTCAGTTACAGAATTTTTTTTTTTACTTCTAGTTTGTCTTCTAAAATTTCTTAACATTATATTCATTACAAGCATAGTTATACTTACTACTTTAAAATCCTTGCCTGCTAACTCCAACATCTGGCTCATCTCAGGGTTGTTCAGTATAGACTATCTTTTCTCACATTTTTCATATTTCATTGTATACCTAGTAATTTTGTATTTTATCATGGACATGGTGAATGTCATATTTTGAGTACTCTGGATTCTGTTATATTCCTCTGAAGAAGATTGATTTTTTGGTTTACTTTTTTTTTAAAGCAGGGAATTAACTTAGTTGAATTAAAATTACAACAATTCAGTCTCTTTCGGGCAGTTGAAATTTTAGTTCAGTTCTTTCGTCCTTAGCTATTTGGAGTTTGCCCTTCACATGCATGATGTAGGGTTCAGCCAGAGATTTGAATAGAGTTTACATCTACAATTTTTGGCTCCTTTAACTGACTCTTTTCCAGGATTCCCCTTTCATTTTCATTTTGCGATGGTTGCCTTGAGTCTTTGTTCTGGGTTTTCAGGCCATAAATTTGAAAGTTTTCTGTTAGAGTTTTAGCTCTCCTGCATGGCACAGACTTAGGCTTGTCCTCAGAAAAGCAACTGATAAAATGGGAAACTTTCTTACTGCTGTTTCTTTTTTCCAAGTGTTGGCATTGCTCATCATTTTTGGTTCATAATCTAATTGCTTGAAATTACATTAAATAAATCAACAGCATATGTATATAGTAAGATTTTGTTCCTTTTTAAGGTTAGTGCCTTCTTTTTGGTCACTATTCAGTGACTTCAGTTAGTTGTTTTTTTATAGTTTCTATAGGATCATCAATCTGGTAGAGGCTTTCTTGTCAATACTGTAAGGTAGGATCTAAAAATCTTTTTTTTTTTTTTTTTTTTTGCAGTACATGGGCCTCTCACCATTGTGGCCTCTCCCACTGCAGAGCACAGACTCTGGACGCGCAGGCTCAGTGGCCATGGCTCACGGGCCTGGCCGCTCCGCGGCATGTGGGATCCTCCCAGACCGGGGCACGAGCCCATGTCTCCTGCATCGGCAGGCAGACTCCCAACCACCGTGCCACCAGGGAAGCCCCTAAAAATCTTTACTTTGTAAAAGCACATAATATATCCTAATACTGTCCTTCATTTTATGCAAAGAATAGCTGGATTATAGTAGAGTAGAGGAATAGTTTTATTCTAACAATTAGAAATAGGAAATTAGGTAGAATCAATATAGAAAGTAGAGATTGTAGGGATAGGGAAGACCCTAATCCTTGCAGATTAGAATATACATTTAGATTTGTTATATTATCTTGAGGAGATTTGAGTAATGAAGATTTGATTTGAACTTTAAGACTTTTTTGATTAAACAAACACTAAACCTTATATTCCTGTAAAGCTGACACATATGTTTCCCTCATGTCATTTAACAGAGTACTTATTCATAAAGAATCATCTTTACATGCTTGCTTCAAACAGTTATTTAACTGAGTCCTTAACTAAAACTAAATCCTTTTCTTTCAGACAATTTTTAAGGATGTTTTTATTTCATAATACAAAATGTACACTAAACGTATATAATGAAATCTACTTACTGTAGGTCCCGATCAAGACCACGTCCACGTTCCCATAGTCGAAGCAGTGAAAGGTCCAGTCACAGAAGAACACGTAGTCGGTCTCGGGATAGAGAACGACGTAAAGGCAGAGATAAGGAGAAAAGAGAAAAGGAAAAGGATAAAGGCAAGGACAAGGAATTACACAGCATCAAACGTGGGTAAGTTGAAGCAGATCTAAAGCAGTGATGATTCCGTGATTCCATAGCAATAATCAAACTAAATTTTCATCTTCTGAGGTTTTTCTAAGATGGAAAAAATAGGAGAATATAGTAGAGAGTAAAGAAAGGATAAATCAGAATAGTTACCTCAGATTTTTACTGTGCTTCCTTTCTATTCCTGTTTTCATTTAATATTTACAAAACAAATCTTAGAAACAAATAGCACTTTCAAAACTTAAGTATGTTAGTAAAGGAAAATTTACATAATTTGTTAGGAAAGCTCCATGTTCTTTATCATGAATACAATATTTAAAATTTGAAGACTACTTACAATTAAAGATGTCTGTTAGCTTATTGTAAAACTGTTAGGGGAAAAGGATAAAGATGGAACGAAGGGAGGGAACCACGTGATTTACTGTTGGTTAGACCTCTTTCAGTGTAGAATGAGGACTTGGTCAATATTAAGGTATATGTACGTGTTAGATGAGTGTATATGCATATGGGACCCAGAATTTATTTTTTCTGGAATTGATATCATTGAAACAGTTATTCTAGTTTTGTCTGTTTGGAGGTTGAAGTCCATTTAAAACAGTTTATTTAATTAGAAGATGTTAAAGTGAAATAAAATCTTGTTTAGTAACTTAAATCTGTGGTCCCCAACCTTTTTGTCACCAGGGACCAGTTTTGTTGAAGACAATTTTTCCATGGACGGGTGTGTGGTGGTGAGGCTGGGGGGATGGTTCAGGTGGTAATGCGAGCCATGGGGAGCGATGGAGAGCAGCAGCTGAAGCTTCGCTAGCTTGCCCACCACTCACCTCCTGCTGTGCAACCTGGTTCCTAACAGGCCGCAGACCGGTATCAGTGGTTGGGGTGGTGGTTGGGGACCCCTGGCTTAAATTACAGCTTCTTGTTTGTTTTATTCCAAACCGACATTGGGATCTTTTATTCTATGAAGTGTTTAGAACATCTTAGAATTTATCCTCTTTTGTTAGTCTTTCAACACCCTATATATGTTCACTCTAATACTTCAATACAGAAGTGTTTATCTTTAGTGTATCACTTTTCAGTGTTAAATTGAAGAGCTTACCAAGATTTTGGATATGGTTCCTTGAGATCTTGATTCTATGAAGAATTAAGTTTATTAAAGGTTATGGGGCTCTTCTCATCCCTCTCTTTTTCACAGTTGTCTGTGTGTTTATTTTTTAATCCAGGTTTACAGTGATATTATATAAAACTGCCTGGATTGTTGGCTTTTACATATTCTTTAAAATGATAAATTTGTGGTGGATTTTGGGAGAGTGTAACATGATTGTGTGACTTTCTTTCCCTGATCACCCCATAGCCATTAATGTACATTGAGCAGTTGTGGTCCTGAAAAATTCTGAGTTCTTTTTCTAGTTTTAAGGACTGTTGAATGTTATAGGAGAGGAGATAGAGTTGGATATCTGCCTGTAAATTTAGGGAACCTGACTTACCCAGAGTTGGTAGAATGGAGTGAGGATCAGAGAGGATATGGGGGAAATCTGTTGATAAAGGGAGAAAGTCAGGAGGATGATAGTTGAAGAGAAGATGTAGAGTAGGTTTTCTAAGAAAACATGGACTAAGAGGATGAATAAATTACATCAGTCAAGGAAATCTGTGCTCCTTGTTCTTTTTTTCCTCCTCCTTTTGGTTTACACTTTAGATATTACACGACTATGTGAAATGACTATGATTTTTACTGGTCGTTAAATCTTTGCTTTCTACTTCACCAAGTTTTACTTTTTAGAATAATATTTACACAGTTGTGTGAAGTTGATATTACATAAAGCATTATTTGGGGTATTTTAAAGGTTGGAAAAATGAGAGCATGAATCAAAAGGGAGGTCGGGTGGCTTCAGGAAAGGGTTCCATATGGTGACATTAATTTTGAAGGTTGGCACCAGCTTTACAGGTTAGATTCTGCCATCACTCAGAGCTGATTTTGTTCAAGGGACTGATTACTAGATGACAGGTTCACAAGATAATAATGTTGTATTTGTCATTATTTCTTAAATCTCAACAAAGGCAATGAACAAGGTCAAAACAAGAAGTGTCAGTTGAAGGGCCATGAGTACTGATGCCAAAAAGCTGTGAGTAGCCTGATTTAGTCATCTTCATGGTTTTAGTGGACCATAGTACAGGGTGGTGTTATGTCAATGTGCCCTCCCTTCTGATTAGTGCTAAGGCCACATGAATTCATACCATTTAGTATGATCTGAAATCAGGATTGGGGGGGTTGATGTATACATTTAATATGGTAGTATTTATATATGACAGATACACCCCGTTTTGCTCCAGAAATAACTTATATATATTTTTTACAGCTTACATGTTTATTTCCTAAACCTGATCTTTAAGCCATTCAGGGCAGAGCATGGGTCTTATACTCTTTTGTATTACTCAGCGTACCTAATGTACATGGTAGTTTTTCATAAATATTTATTGGGTATTGATCAGATATGCTCATTCATTCATTTGTTCACTTGTTCAGTCAACAATACTTGAATGCCTTCTATTTGTCAAGTATATGTTAGGTAATGGGGACATAACGGCAGGCTAGTCTTACTTGGAGATTTCATGCAGGTGGCAAAATAAGCATATATAGAAGGGAAGATATATAAGTAATTACAGTAAAATCAGATGAATGTTTCTGTAGGAAACTAACTGTTATGTGTTAGGGTACTTTTGGCTATAAGTAACAAAACCTAACTAAACTAGCTTAAACCAAGAGCAGCAAACTTTTTGTGAAGAGCTAGGTAGTAAATAAATTAGGCTTTCTTGGCCATATGTCTCTGTTGCCAACTACTGAACTCTGCCCTTTTAGCATGAAAGCAGCCATAGATAATACTAAATGAGTGGCATGACTGTATTCCAGTAAAGTTTTATACTTTATTTACAAAAATGGGCAGCTGGCTATATTTGCCCATGGGTTTGTAGTTTGTCAACATATGGCTTAAACAATTAAGTACATTTATTGCTAATATAAGAAAAAGTTTGGAGGTAAGCAGACCTGCGCCCTTTTTATTGTTCCAACAGGCCAGTCTCAGCACATTGGGTTTCATCCTCAGTCTTGACACATTTTGGTTGCAAGATATTTTCATGAACTTTAAGCTGGTTGAGCTAGATTAGTCAGCATGTTAGGGACGGGCTCTCAGAAGAAGCGATGTTTATACACTGAAGGAAGGAAGAGATGGGAAAGAAGGGTGCATGCAAAATGAACTCCATGTGGAAATACTTGGAGGAAAGCAAGGTGGGTATGTCGTATTTGAGAAACTGAAGTCTCATGGGGATTAGTTTAGAGAAGAAGAGGAATAATGATGAGAGGTGATTATTGGAGTATATGTTATGCTAAGGAGAGAGTTAATTCTAAAGGTAGTGAGAAGCCAGTGAAATCTCAAGTAGAGTAATTTTATGATCAGGTCTACATAAGGTATGAACAAAATGCTTTACTTACAGTGGACATAATAATAAGCATCTAACATTTAAATATATTTTCTAGGTATCAGAAATTTTGCTAAGCATTATGTATTATCTTATTTAATTTTCATAATAACCTAGTGAAATAGGTGCTTTTATTTTCCCATTTATACAAATGAACACTTGTGATCATAGGGCTTGTAAATAAGTGGCAGAGTTAGTTTTCTAATTCAGGTTCACTGACAACAGCATCTTGACTCTTAATAGTACACTATGTTTATTTCTGTAGTAATCCATGATTATTGATGATGATATATAGTGTTTGAGATCAAGTGATATGCTATTGCTTAAACTTTCCTGGAAAATAGCTAAGGAAAACAGAAAGAATTTTCTGTGCCTTGTTTTCTCTGATCGGGTCAGAAATCTGTCATTAGTAAAAGACTGATTCCTTCTTTTCTTCCTTTCTCTTCCTTACTTTCCCACGTCAGCATTTAATCTGTTTATTTAGAATTAGTTTTAATTATATTTAATAAAACGATAAAAAATTTCTAGACCTTAATTAAATGTATTTTTGTGATGGTTTTATTGGATCTTTTGAAATTTTTATTATTTTTTTTAAGAACACGTGTAGGTGGAGAGAAAGGAAAAAAGATTCACAAATGATTGAATTTGGACTTAGACGTATTAGTTCATTGTGATTGTGTGACTCAATGACAGATATTTTAGCTTGTGCTAAATAACCTAGATGCTTCCTCGCATAAGAGAAAATAAAAACTCATGTGATTCTGTTTCTTTATATATAACAATCTTTGTTTTTATCAAACCAGTTTGAAAATATCAATATTTATAAATATTCTTAGAACATAAAGCATACATTTATGAAATATAAAGCAAGGAGAGTAAGTACAATAATGGTAAGGGAATATTTTATAAATTGGGAAAAATAAAAGCAGGAGAGGAAGAAATGCTCAAGCAGGAATTTATGAGCCTAATAATAAGGAAGAGCTTTTTTTATTAGCCTTTTGAGAAAAAAGATATAAAATTAGGCAATTCTGAAAAACCTTTTTAAAATAGCAGCTAATTAAGTACAAGTTCTGGAAATTCCTGGAACATTTGAATGATTATAATTAGGATTTGTCTATAATGTTATAAG
Source organism: Lagenorhynchus albirostris (assembly GCF_949774975.1). NCBI lineage: Eukaryota > Metazoa > Chordata > Mammalia > Artiodactyla > Delphinidae > Lagenorhynchus > Lagenorhynchus albirostris. Next base: position 39,547,598 of record NC_083099.1, read on the forward strand.
TTGATCTATTTATTTTATAATTTTGCTGAATAAGGGAGGCCTAATATAAACTAGAAGGATATCAGGAGTTTGTAGGGATTAAAAGGTACCTTTCCTTACAACACTGAGTGAAAGATTAATATAAGAAAGACACCGACCAAACCTTGTCTTAGATTTTATCAAAAAGGTTTAATGACTTTAATTTTTAATGTTTTACATTTATAAAATTTGGTTTCTAAGAATATTTAATTTTTAAAATACTGATACAGATTTTGTTTGTTTTTATTAGTTTCCCCCCCAAATTTTTAGAACAAATATTCAGTGTATCATTAGATAATTATATTTCTTTTCTGAGGACATGTCTTTGCAATATGAAAACAAATTTTATTAATACTAGAGTTATTAAATTGAAACTGGACATTAACAACATCATTTTAAGCAAGCTTTTATTGAGAGTCAAAAATCAGAAATATGAAACTTGTCATGGCATCTCATAATTACAACTTGGTTTGATGATTGTGAACATTGTACACCCCTTTTGAGTCTTCTGTGGATTAGTATCTTACTGAGCCTTCTTTAGAAACATTTTAATAAAATTCCAAAAAGTATAGTCATCCACTATAAAACATTTTATGAACTTCCTTGAAAAATTAGTTGTGAGTAAATGTCAGTGCCACCAGTGACATTCTACTATTGATTTTAAATCATAGTGCCATCCTTACGGGTAGAATTTGGATGGATTTGATTTAACTTTATTATTATTTTTAAAATATTTATTTATTCTATTTTTGGCTGCGTCGGGTCTTCACCGTGGCATGCGGGTTGCGGTGTGCGGGATCTTTTTGTTATGGCGTGCAGGCTCTTCCTTGCGGCACACGGGCTTCTCTCTAGTTGTGGCGCGCAGGCTTCTCTCTAGTTGTGGCGTGCGGGTTTTCTCTCTCTAGTTGTGGCACACAGGCTCCAGAGTGCCTGGGCTCTGTAGTTTGTGGCACGTGGACTCTCTAGTTGAGGCACGCGGGCTCAGTAGTTGTGACGTGCGGGCTTAGTTGCCCTGCGGCATGTGGAATCTTAGTTCCCTGACCAGGGATTGAACCTGCGTCCCCTGCATTGGAAGGTGGATTCTTTACCACTGGACCACCAGGGAAGTCCCTGATTTAACTTTATTTTCAATCATGATTTAAACCACCAGCCCGGAAAGTTTGGTTTAAAGCAGTTATTGCCTAGTAAAACGCTTTCTTAGTTTGAGTAACTTTAGGATTCATCAGGAACCTAATTTAGTATTCCGTAACCTATTCTCCCCTATGATGTGCTACTGTGAAAGGTTTTCACTTTTATTATATTCTTATTAGCTTTTCAGTAGGTGGATGTTGTACTCAGAAATGGCCCATCAAGACTTCTGGAATATTTTGCCCAAACACTTGCGTCGTTTATACTTATCTTCCTCATTTCCTTTATATAACTTTCTGAAGCTTTGTACTTTTAGAGAGAGGTCAAGAATTTCCCTCTGGATACAAATTTTGACAACTGAAGGAGTGCTTTTTAGTAGGTAATTGGAGGGGAATGCATTTAAACAGAATTAAAAAATTTTTTTGGCCACATCACATGGCATGTGGAATTTCCCCAACCAGGGATTGAACCCATGCCCCCTGCATTGGAAGTGTGGAGTTTTAACCACTGGACCGCCAGGGAAGTCTTAAATAGAAATTTCTTAAATGTGACTCTCACTAAATCATTTGTCTTAAGTCTTTTTGAAAATATGTATAGAAGCCACTGGGATAGCAGTCAACTTGGGCTTCAGTTATAGCCCATGCTAATATGGGCTATAGTTATAGCCCATTTTTCCTACCTAGTGCTTGGCAGAAGGTGTTGGAAGTGGTTTGGGAATGCTGGACTCTGAGTTTGACAGCAGTTCCATACTCTTAGATGCTGTCATATTTTTCTTTACCTCTTATTTCTTTATGCAGCAGGAAATCATTTATGCTAATTTACCCCTATTTGCATATAGGTTATAGAGTTCTGTGGTGCAGAGTGTGCTTAGAACTCCTTTTAAGTGTCTGTTTCGATCAAAGCAGGGCTGTGTGATAGCTGTTGTCTGACACCAAGCTGTGTGGTGTTGTTTTCATTAAACATTTATTACACTTCGAATGTGACAGCAGGCAACTTCGTGCCAGGATAACATGTTTTCATGCAAAATTTATTGAAAATGACGAGACTCTGTAAAGAGATCTTGTTGCCTTTCACCAGTGGCGAAGGGTAAATGTTTGGTTCGAAGGAAATATACCTTTAACACATGGCATTGTAACATGTGAAAGAAGCTTCGTACTGTCAATTTTGTTAAGCAGGTAAACAAAACCATCTTTAAACCGTCTTTAAACCATCTTTTTAAATTAAAGGTTTTACAATTTCCTTGTGAATTGAATGAATACCATAACAGTGGCTTATTATGTTGTTGGGTATTTTATATTACAGTGAAATTTACCACCCAGTTTCCATTATATGGGTTTGGGTATTTGTCACTAGCTATTAGTTTTGTTTAACAGAAACAATCTGTTATTTTTCAAAAAGGTGAGGTCAGGGCTTCCCTGGTGGCGCAGTGGTTGGGAGTCCGCCTGCCGATGCAGGGGACGCGGGTTTGTGCCCCAGTCCGGGAGGATCCTGCATGCCGCGGAGTGGCTGGGCCCGTGGGCCATGGCCGCTGGGCCTGCGCCTCCAGAGCCTGTGCTCCGCAACGGGAGGGGCCGTGACGGTGAGAGGCCCTCGTACCGCAAAAAAAAAAAAAGAAAAGGTGAGGTCAAGACAGGGAATCCATCATAACAAAAAGAATAATCAACAAAAGCAGGAGACAAGGGTTTCATAAGTTCTCCCCCAGGTCACCACCTTTCTCTTATTCATTATATTAGTACTTTTAATTATCCCAGACTTTGCCCAATGGAATTTGACTTGAATTATGCCTGATAGAGTAATAAATGGCATGAATTGTAGGTTCATTCTTTCTTTTTTGTGGTTGCCTGACTGTAAAAAGACTTGGAATGAGAGAAGGTACTTTTATTTTCCTTTTTCATTCCACAAGAAGCTGATGAATTATGGTTGTATGAATTAGTAAGAGTGAAAGCCACAAGCTGGGCTTTTTAGTAAGTTTTATCCCATGGACTATCAAAAATTTGGTGAGACCCCTTACAAGAGGTATTACAAAAATTATGTTGGCATTACCATTCAAGATTAAAAGGAGAGAAGTAGTGAGTTGTATGGGATGGAAGAACTTTGTCTTTGGAACCATGCAGAATCCACACAAACCTTCAAATTCTGACTTATTTTGCTTTGGAGATATTAAAGGATAATGTTTTAAAAAGGTAAAATCATGACTCATAAACATGTACATAAACCTATGCCAAAGCTGTTAGCTCATTAATTAATGAGGGAACCCAGTAAGATGTTACATGGAGCTCAAGGAGAATCCAAAGAACAGACACATACATAGGCCACCAGGAATACTGGACACAAACTTGCTTAATTGATTCAAAATTGCCTTCTTCCACGTGGGGAGGGAAATCAGTTATAACTCCACTGGAAAAATTCTTTTTCATATCTATGGAAAGTAAACGTTTGCATTGCTATCAATTATTGATAATTTGTGGAATTTAAAAATATGTCAGATGAGGAAAAGCAGAAAAGTGGAGATAACTTGGAAATGCACCCTAGACAAAACATCCAATCATCTTATTTGGTCATCTCATCTCATTTAAAATTTTTTCCTGACAAGGGCAAGTTATTCTTGTTAAGCCTTAAATTTCTTCTGTAAAATTAGGATAATGATAGTTGAAAAGCTGTAACGATTAGAAGCAGTGTGTGTAAGAGGCTAGTACTATGTAGTAGGATTTCAATACATGGTAGTGATTCTATTTTTTTTGAATAACACAAATTTAATTATTGATTCCCGTGATTACCAGTTTCTCAGCTGTCATTCTTTTTTCTTACTTTTGTGCCTTTTTAAAGAAATATTCCCTCAGCCTTAAAAACTCTTTCTTCCCTACCTCTCCTGACAGTTCTGTTGATGTTTTGGGCTCATTTTAGAGGTCACATCCTTTATGAAGTATTTCCTGCCCCTCATGAGTGTGCTAAATAGCTCTGCAGTTAGCACTCATAGTATCTACACCTAATCTGAACGAGAGCTTTGTAATAAAAGAGAGCTTTGTATAAAATTTCATAATTGCCAGATTACACATATTCAATACCGTGTCTGTTGTATTCAACATTGTATTTATATTTTCTTGGATCATAACAAGTACTGAAATATTTGTAGAATGTATGAATAAGTAATCGTTTTAGAAGTTGTTTCTAGGTAACAAAATGCAGCTTTTAAGCATTTAAAAATGGTAAAATTGAATTTTGGGTATTAGGAAAATAACCTCCTTTTTTCCTACTACTCCATGCCTGGTATAACTGTGCATGTGCACACACATAAACACATCACTTCTATCAAAGTCCCTAGACTACAGTTTATTTTTTTAACATCTTTATTACAGTATAATTGCTTTACAATGGTGTGTTAGTTTCTGCTTTATAACAAAGTGAATCAGTTATACATATACATATATCCCCATACCTCTTCCCTCTTGTGTCTCCCTCCCTTCCACCCTCCCTATCCCACCCCTCTAGGTGGTCACAAAGTGCCGAGCTGATCTTCCTGTGCTATGTGGCTGCTTCTGACTAGCTGTTTTACATTTGATAGTGTATATATGTCCATGCCACTCTCTCACTTTGTGCCAGCTTACCCTTCTCCCTCCCTGTATCCTCAGTTCCATTCTCTAGTAGGTCTGTGTCTTTACTGCCGTCTTGCCCCAGGTTCTTCATTGCCATTTTCTTTTTGTTTTTTAGATTCCATATATATGTGTTAACATACAGTATTTGTTTTTCTCTTTCTGACTAACTTCACTCTGTATGACAGACTCTAGGTCCATCCACCTCACTACAGATAGCTCAATTTCATCTCTTTTTATGGCTGGGTAATATTCCATTGTATATATGTGCCACATCTTCTATATCCATTCATAGGTTGATGGACACTTAACTTGCTTCCATGTCCTGGATATTGTAAATAGAGCTGCAATGAACATTGTGGTACATGACTCTTTTTTTTTTTTTTTTTTTTTGTAGTACACGGGCCTCTCACTGTTGTGGCCTCTCCCATTGCGGAGCACAGGCTCCAGACGCTCAGGCTCAGCGGCCATGGATCACGGGCCCAGCTGCTCCGCAGCATGTGGGATCTTCCTGGATTGGGGCATGAACCCGTGTCCCCTGCATCAGCAGGCGGACTCTCAACCACTGCACCACCAGGGGAGCCCTACATGACTCTTTTTGAATTATTGTTTTCTCTGGGTATATGCCCAGGAGTGGGATTGCTGGGTCGTATGGTAGTTCTATTTTTAGTTTTTTAAGGAACCTCCATACTGTTTTCGATAGTGGCTGTATCAATTTACATTCCCACCAACAGTGCAAGAGGGTTCCCTTTGCTCCACACCCTCTCCAGCATTTATTGTTTCTAGATTTTTTGATGATGGCCATTCTGACTGGTGTGAAGTTATACCTCATTGTAGTTTTGATTTGCATTTCTCTAATGATTAATGATGTTGAGCCTTCATTCATGTTTGTTGGCAATCTGTATATCTTCTTTGGAGAAACGTGTATTTAGGTCTTCTGCCCATTTTTGGATTGGGTTATTATCTTTTTTTTTTTGATATTGAGCTGCATGAGCTGCTTGTGAATTTTGGAGATTAATCCTTTGTCAGTTGCTTCATTTGCAAATATTTTCTCCCATTCTGAGGGTTGTCTTTTTGTCTTGTTTATGGTTTCCTTTGTTGTGCAAAAGCTTTTAAGTTTCATTAGGTCCCATTTGTTTATTTTTGTTTTTATTTCCCTTTCTCTAGGAGGTGGGTGAAAAAGGATCTTGCTGTGATTTATGTCATAGAGTGTTCTGCCTATGTTTTCCTCTAAGAGTTTTATAGTGTCTAGCCTTACATTTAGGTCTTTAATCCATTTTGAGTTTATTTTTGTGTATGGTGTTAGGGAGTGTTCTAATTTCATTCCTTTACATGTACCTGTTCAGTTTCCCCAGCACCACTTACTGAAGAGGTTGTCTTTTCTACACTGTATATTCTTGCCTCCTTTATCAAAGATAAGGTGACCATATGTGTGTGGGTTTATCTCTGGGCTTTCTATCCTGTTCCATTGATCTATATGTCTGTTTTTGTGCCAGTACCACACTGTCTTGATTACTGTAGCTTTGTAGTGTAGTCTGAAGTCCTGAAGCCTGATTCCTCCAGCTCTGATTTTCTTTCTCAAGATTGCGTTGGCTATTCGGGGTCTTTTGTGTTTCCATACAAATTGTGAAATTTTTTGTTCTAGTTCTGTGAAAAATGCCATTGGTAGTTTGATAGGGATTGCATTGTATCTGTAGATTGCTTTAGGTAGGATAGTCATTTTCACAATGTTGATTCTTCCAATCCAAGAACATGGTATATCTCTCCATCTATTTGTATCGTCCTTAATTTCTTTTATCAGTGTCTTATAATTTTCTGCATATAGGTCTTTTGTCTCCTTAGGTAGGTTTATTCCTAGATATTTTATTCTTTCTGTTGCAGTGGTAAATGGGAGTGTTTTCTTAATTTCACTTATAGATTTTTCATCATTAATGTGTAGGAATGCAAGAGATTTCTGTACTTTAATTTTGTATCCTGCTACTTTACCAAATTCTTTGATTAGTGCTAGTAGTGTTCTGGTAGCATATTTAGGATATTCTATGTGTAGTATCATGTCATCTGAAAACAGTGACAGTTTTACTTCTTCTTTTCTGATTTGTATTCCTTTTATGTTTTTTTCTTCTTTGATTTCTGTGGCTAAAACTTCTAAAACTGTGTTGAATAATAGTGGTGAGAGTGGGCAACCTTGTCTTGTTCCTGATCTTAGTGGAAATGGTTTCAGTTTTTCACCATCGAGGATGATGTTAGCTGTGTGTTTGTCATATATGGCCTTTATTATGTTGAGGTAAGTTCCCTCTATGCCTACTTTTTGGAGGGTTTTTATCATAAATGGATATTGAATTTTGTCAGAAGCTTTTTCTGCATCTATTGAGGTGATCATATGGTTTTTCTCCTTCAGTTGGTTAACATGGTGTATCACATTGATTGATTTGCGTATGTTGAAAAATTCTTGCATTCCTGGGATAAACCCCACTTGATCATGGTGTATGATCCTTTTAATGTGCTGTTGGATTCTGTTTGGTAGTATTTTGTTGAGGAGTTTTGCATGTATGTTCATCAGTGATATTGGCCTGTAGTTTTCTTTGTTTGTGACATCTTTGTCTGTTTTTGGTATCAGGGTGATGGTCGCCTCATAGAATGAGTTTGGGAGTGTTCCTTCCTCTGCAGTTTTTTGGAAGAGTTTGAGATGGATGGGTGTTAGCTCTTTAAATGTTTGATAGAATTCATCTGTGAAGCCATCTGGTCCCCGACTTTTATATGTTGGACTTTTGTTTGTTGTCCATTTTATTGGCATAGCGTTGCTTGTAGTGGTCTCTTGGATGCTTTGTATTTCTGCTGTGTCTGTTGTAACTTCTCCTTTTTCATTTCTAATTTTATTGACTTGAGTCCTCTCCCTCTTTTTCTTGATGAGTCTGGCTAATGGTTTATCAATTTTGTTTATCTTCTCAAAGAACCAGCTTTTCGTTTTATTGATCTTTGCTATTGTTTTGTTTGTTTCTATTTCATTTATTTCTGCTCTGATCTTTATGATTTCTTTCCTTCTGCTAGCTTTGGGTTTTGTTTGTTCTTCTTTCTCTGGTTCCTTTAGGTGTAATTTTAGATTGTTTATTTGAGATTTTTCTTTTTTCTTGAGGTACGCTTGTACTGCTATAAAATTCCCTATTTGAATTGTTTTGCTGCATCCCGTAGGTTTTGGATCGTCGTGTTTTTGTTGTTATTTGTCTCTAGGTATTTTCTGATTTCCTCTTTGAGTTCTTCAGTGATCTCTTGATTATTTAGTAATGTATTGTTTAGCCTCCATGTGTTTGTGTTTTTTACGGTTTTTTTCCCTGTAATTGATTTCTAATGTCATAGCATTGTGATCAGAAAATATGTTTTATATGCTTTCAATTTTCTTACATTTACTGAGGCTTGTTTTGTGACCCAAGACGTGATCTATCTTGGAGAATGTTCCGTGTGCACTTGAGAAATAAGTGTAATGTGCTGGTTTTGGATGCAATGTCCTATAAATTTCAATTAAATCTATATGGTCTGTTGTGTTATTTAAAGCTTGTGTTTGCTTATTAATTTTCTGTTTGGATGATCTGTCCATTGGTGTAAGTGAGGTGTTAAAGTCGCCCTCTATTATTGTGTTACTGTCAATTTCTCCTTTCATGGTTGTCTGCATGTGCCTTATGTATTGAGGTGCTTGTATGTTTGGTGCATAAACATTTATATCTTCTTCTTGGAGTGATTCCTTGATCATTATGTAGTGTCTTTCCTTGTCTCTTGTAACATCTTTTATTTAAAAATCTATTTTATCTGATATGAGTATTGCTACTCCAGCTTTCTTTTGGTTTACATTTGCATGGAATATCTTTTTCTGTCCCCTCACTTTCAGTCTGTATGTGTCCTTAGGTCTAAAGTGGGTTTCTTGTAGACAGCATATATATGGGTCTTATATTTGTATCCATTCAGGGAGCCTGTGTCTTTTGGTTGGAGCATTTAATCCATTCACATTTAAGGTAATTATGTATATGTATGTTCCTATTACCATTTTCTTCATTGTTATGGGTTTGTTTTTTTAGGCCTTTTCTACTTTTCTTTTTCTCACTTAGAGAAGTTCCTTTAGTATTTGTTGTAGAGCTGGTTTGGTGGTTCTGAATTCTCTTATCTTTTGCTTGTCTGTAAAGCTTTTGATTTCTCCATTGAATCTGAATGAGATCCTTGCCGGGTAGAGAACTCTTTGCTGTAGGTTCTTCCCTTTCATCACTTTAAGTATATCATGCCACTCCCTCTGGCTTGTAGAGTTTCTGCTGAGAAATCAGCTGTTAACCTTATGGGAGTTCCCTTGTATGTTATTTTTCGTTTTTCCCTTGCTGCTTTCAATAATTTTTTTTTGTCTTTATTTTTTGCCAGTTTGATTACTATGTGTCTCGGCATATTTCTCCTTGGGTTTATCCTGCATGGGACTTGCTGCACTTCCTGGACTTGGGTGGCTATTTCCTTTCCCATGTTATTGAAGTTTTCGAGTATAATCTCTTCAAATATTTTCTCTGGTCCTTTCTCTGTCTCTTCTCCTTCTGGGACCCCTGTAATGCGAATGTTGTTGCATTTTATGTTGTCCCGGAGGTCTCTTAGGCTGTCTTCCTTTCTTTTCATTCTTTTTTCTTTATTCTGTTCCGTGGCAGTGAATTCCACCATTCTGTCTTCCAGGTCACTTATCAGTTCTTCTGCCTCAGTTATTCTGCTATTGATTTTTTCTAGTGTAGTTTTCATTTCAGTTATTGTCTTGTTCATCTGTTTGTTTGTTCTTTAATTCTTCTAGGTCTTTGGTAAACATTTCTTGCATCTTCTTGATCTTTGCCTGCATTCTTTTTTGGAGGTCCTGGTTCATGTTCACTACATTGTTCTGAATTCTTTTTCTGGAAAGTTTCCTATCTCCACTTCATTTAGTTGTTTTTCTGGGGTTTTATCTTGTTCCTTCATCTGGTACTTAGCCCTCTGCCTTTTCATCTTGTCTATATTTTTGTGAATGTGGGTTTTTTTCCACAGACTGCAAGATTGTAGTTCTTCTTGCTTCTGCTGTCTGCCCTCTGGTGGATGAGGCTATCTAAGAGGCTTGATTGGAGGGACTGGTGGTGGGTAGAGCCGAGTGTTGCTCTGGTGGGCAGAGCTCAGTAAAACTTTAAGCCACTTGACTGCTGATGGGTGGGGCTGGGTTCCCTCCCTGTTGGTTGTTTGGCCTGAGGCAACCCAACACTGGAGCCTACCTGGGCTGTTTGCTAGGGCTAATGGCAGACTCTGGGAGGGCTCACACCAAGGAGTGCTTCCCAGAACTTCTCCTGCCAATTTCCTTGTACCCACGGTGAGCCACTGCCAACACCCACCTCTGCGGGAGACCCTCCAACACCGGGAGGTAATTATGATTCAATCTCCACTGTGTTCACTGTTCCTTACCCTGGGTCCCGATGCGTACACTAGTTTGTGTGTGCCCTCCATGAGTGGAATCTGTGTTTTCCCCAGTCCTGTTGAAGTCCTGCAATCAACTGCCACTAGGCTTTAACGTCTGATTCTCTAGGAATTCCTCCTCTTGTTTCCGGACCCCCAGGTTGGGAAGCCTGATGTGGGGCTCAGAACCTTCACTCCAGTGGGTGGACTTCTGTGGTATAAGTGTCATCCAGTCTGTGAGTCACCCACCCACCAGTTATGGGATTTGAGTTTACTGTGATTGCGCCCCTCCTACCATCACATTGTGGCTTCTCCTTTGTCTTTGGATGTGGGGTATCTTTTTTGGTGAGTTCCAGTGTCTTCCTATCGATGATTGCCCAGCAGCTAGTTGTGACTCTGGTGTTCTCGCAAGATGGAGTGAGAGCACGTTCTTCTACTCCGCCATCTTGGTTCCTCCTGCCCCTGGCTTTTGTTTTTTGGAAGACTTTTAATCACAATTTCAATTTCAGTGCTTGTGATTGGTCTGTTCATATTTTCTATTTCTTCCTGGTTCAGTCTCGGAAGGTTGTGCATTTCTAAGAATTTGTCCATTTCTTCCCGGTTTTTATTTTATTGGCATATAGTTTTTTGTAGTAATCTCTCATTGTCCTTTGTATTTCTGCAGTGTCAGTTGTTACTTCCCCTTTTTCATTTCTAATTCTATTGATTTGAGTCTTCTCCCTTTTTTTCTTGATGCATCTGTCTAATGGTGTATCAATTTTGTTTATCTTCTCAAAGAACCAGCTTTTAGTTTTATTGATCTTTGCTCTTGTTTTCTTCATTTCTTTTTCATTTATTTCTGCTGTGATCTTTATGATTTCTTTCCTTCTGCTAACTTTGGGGGTTTTTTTTTGTTCTTTCTCTAGTCGCTTTAGGTATAAGGTTAGGTTGTTTATTTGAGATTTTCTTGTTTTTTAAGGTAGGATTGTATTGTTATAAGCTTCCCTCTTAGAACTGCTTTTGCTGCATCCCATAGATTTGGGGTCATCATGTTTTCATTGTCATTTGTTTCTAGGTATTTTTTGATTTCCTCTTTGATTGTTTCAGTGATCTCTTGGTTATTAAGTAGTGTATTGTTTGGCCTCCATGTGTTTGTAGTTTTTACAGATTTTTTCCTGTAGTTGATATGTAGCCTCATAACATTGTGGTTGGAAAAGATACTTGATACAATTTCAGTTTTCTTAAATTTACCAAGGCCTGATTTGTGACCCAAGATATGATTTATCCTGCAGAATGTTCCATGAGCACTTGAGAAGAAAGTGTATTCTGTTGTTTTTGAATGGAATGTCCTATAAATATCAATTAAGCCCGTCTTGTTTAATGTATCATTTAAAGGTTGTGTTTCCTTATTTATTTTCATTTTGGATGATCTGTCCATTGGTGAAAGTGGGGTATTAAAGTCCCCTACTGTGATTGTGTTACTGTCGATTTCCCCTTTTATGGCTGTTAGTATTTGCCTTATGTATTGTGGTGCTCCTATGTTGGGTGTGTAAGTATTTACAGTTGTTATATCTTCTTCTTCTATTGATCCCTTGATCATTATGTAGTGTCCTTCTTTATCTCTTGTAATCGTCTTTGTTTTAAAGTCTATTTTGTCTGATATGAGAATTGCTACTCCAGGTTTCTTTTGATTTCCATTTGCATAGAATGTATTTTTCAATCCCCTCACTTTCAGTCTGTATGTGTCCCTAGGTCTGAAGTGGGTGTCTTGTAGACAGCATATATACAGTAGGCTACATTTTTAAAAAGTGTACTGAACTTTCTCCATCCGTTTCTGTACTTTAAATGTTATCAATCATGCTGCAATTAATATCATTTAGCATCAGTTGTTTAAAAAGGTGTATGTCACTTCTAGGAATTATATTTTAAATACTGATTAAAATTCCAGTCCTCACTGATGATTCTTCTTGCCTAGTTTAGTTTATTTCAGGATCTTAGTTGGTATCACCTACTCTGTTGATTTAGTACGTGGTTATAGAGCAAACTACTAGATTTAAATATACCATTCCATAGAGATTTTTTGCTGAAGGCCTTGGTGCTTTGCGTTTAGTTAGGTTACGTATGGTTTTGTAAGGTAAAAATTCTACATTATTTTTAGAGAGATGTAGACGGAATAAACTTGGAGTGCCAACCAAGTTTTTTCTTCCTAAATAAAAAGGCAGTTCCCCTAATAGCTAAGCTGTTGCTTATAATTACTCACAATAATTCTAATTTATACCTCATTGTAAGCATGTTGAGTATCTCAGATATGAATCATTTTGATCCGAATAGAAGCAATCTGTTCAATATTAAAAAAAAAAAGGTCTAGTTTATTCAGTTCTCATAGGCTTTCTTCCCAGACTAGTGACCATTGCAATAACATGTCTAAAATAAAACAGGTTGGAATAAACCATAATTCTATGTGATTGACATTTCATTAAATCTTGGTCAGCACAAGGAGAGAAACAGAAGTTTAACCTCTTTTGTTTAAAAAGCAAAGGTTGAGAAATACATATCTATGTGAAATTTTTTTTAATATGCTAATGTGATATTATAGGACAGTTTTAAGGTGGTTGGTTTAAATATTTTTAATATCCTAGTAAATGGAGTGTATGTAGCCAGACAATAGGAATAACATATATCTCTTTGGATAGATTTAGTTATGGGGTACACTTTTCCACTAAAGCAGAGTGAGTTGTAATACATTCCATTCATGTAAGTGCTGTTAACATATCTTACATTTCAAGGCAGTGAAAGTATATAATAAAAGAAAGACTCCAGATGGTGTCTTTGGGGTTAATGCTTTTCATTTAGTGCTCAGGATGTGGTCCTTTGGTTCTGAGATAGTGTATAACTACAGGAAGATTGGGATGCATCTCAGAGACTGGATCTTGCGGGTATAGACATAAAGCACTTTTTAAATGCTAGTATATTTGTGGTGATCACTAACACAGCAATTACAGTTAGGGAATTAAAACAATGAGTGCTGCTGTTTTAATTCTTTCTGAACTCGTAGAGGGGATTTTGAAATGGCACCCTTTGGCCCCTGTGGATGTGTCAGCCCGTGACAGGCCACCTGGAAGTAGATCCTGAAAATCAATTTGGTTGTCATGTTGCAGTCTTAGCTTCTTTTTCTTGAGAAAGATAAAAGAGGGCATTCCACATTAGCAAAAGAAACTGGTAGGTATCAGATTTTGAAAAGTAATGTGTATTTGTAATAAGCCAAGTTAAAACCTATATTGTGGCTGCTTAAAAATTAAATCCACAAAAATGGTGGAAGATAAGAGTAGAAAAAAATATGTTTTCATCATTCACAGCTATCTAGACAAATGAGTAGTGCTTTTATGTAAATACATATATACAATTGCTCGAATTGATAAGTAACTATTAGATTTTTACTCTAATTTAAAGATGTTTAGATTTCATCCATCAGTCAGTAGTGTTAGGTGCAGTAAATTTGTAGCTGCAAAGTTAATTTGAAAAATTGTCATGGCCTAACCTAAGCCCAGAGGAGTTGTGTTGATATTTTATCACAAGATGTGTGCTTCTGAAACTAACAGAGCAATGTCTGCTTAAAATATTTACTTTGATACTGTTTCTAGAAATTTTCGTATACTTTTATTGCTATATTAGGTTTTGTCTTTGTCAGATTTATTGAGATATAATTTACATGCGGTAAAATTCACTTCTTAGATATATTGTTCTCTGAGCTTTAACAAACTATACAGTTATGTAACTCTGATCACAATCAAGATATGTAGTATTTCCATAACCCTAAAAAGTTTCCTCATACTCTGTGTGCAGTATCCTTACCCCACTTCCAGACCTTGTCAAACTACAAAGTTCTACCTTTTCTTAATATCACATAAACTGAGTCGTACAGTATGTAGCCTCTTGCATCTGGCTTCTTTCACTTAGTGTAATGCTTTTGAGATACATTTAGGCTGATACATGTATCAGTTTGTTCCTTTATATTGCTAAGTAGTACTTTGTTTTATGGATGTAGCACGAATTATTATCCATTTATCAGTTGAAGAGTCAGAGAATGTATCCTTTTTTTCTATATTGCTGAAGAGTTTGTGTAATTTCAGTGTTATTTCTTCCTTATATGTTTGGTACGATTCACAAGTGAGACCAGTTGATCTAAAGATTATTTTGTAGATTTAATTTCTTTAATGGTTATAGGACTAATTAGATTTCTCTTTCTTTCTGTATCAGTTTTGGCAAGTTAAATTTTTTTCTAGGAATTTGTTCATTTCCTCTAAATCTTCAATTTTTTTTTTTTTTTTTTTTTTTTGCGGTATGCAGGCCTCTCACTGTTGTGGCCTCTCCCGCTGCGGAGCACAGGCTCCGGACGCTCAGGCTCAGCGGCCATGGCTCACGGGCCCAGCTGCTCCGCGGCATGTGGGATCTTCCTGGACCGGGGCACGAACCCATGTCCCCTGCCTCGGCAGGCAGACTCTCAACCACTGCGCCACCAGGGAAGCCCCTCTTCAATTCTTTTGACATAAAATTTTTTATAATCTATCAAGATTTTCTGTATATATTATTAATTATGTGGCAATAATTCTTTTTCCATCCTAATATCTATTGTTTGTGCTTTCCATTTTTTTCTTAATCAATCTTGTTGGGAATTTATCAATTTTATTAGTTTTTACAAGCAACCAACCTTTGGCTTTCTTTGTATTATGTGTGTATTTGTTTTCATTAATTCTTTTTATTATTCTAATTCTTACATTTTCTTCTTTTAATTTCTTTAGGTTTAATGTGCTGTTCATTTTCTACCATCTTGAGAAGGATGTTTAGCTCATTCGTTTTGAATTTTTCTCCTTTTCTAATATATAATTATGACTTTTCCTCTAATTATAGCTTTAGGTACATCCCATAAGTTTTAGTATAGAGTATTTTCACTGTCATTCAGTTCAGAATATTTTCTAGTTTACATTCCAACATCTCCATTTGATTTATGAGTTAATTTAGAAGAGTATTTCTTATAATAAAATTGACCTTTTTTTGGGTGGACAGTTCTATTTTAGCATATATATATATAGACTCATGTAACTACCACCACAGTGAAGATACAGAACAGTTAGTTCTATTAACCCCAAAATAACTTTCGTGTTATCCCTTTGAATTTATACTCTATCTCTAGCACCTGGTAACCACTGATCTCTTCTTTTTTTTGTCACTAAATGTTTAAAGGTTTATCTTGTTTTTTAAAAAATAAATTTATTTATTTTTGGTTGTGTTGGGTCTTCATTGCTGCATGCACGCTTTCTCTAGTTGCGGTGAGGGGGAGCTGCTCTTCATTGCGGTGCACAGGCTTCTTATTGCGGTGGCTTCTCTTGTTGCAGAACACGGGCTCTAGGCACGCAGGCTTCAGTAGTTGTGGCATGTGGGCTCAGTAGTTGTAGCTCATGGTCTCTAGAGCACAGGATCAGTGGTTGTGGCGCATGGGCTTAGTTGCTCCGTGGCATGTGGGGTCTTCCCAGACCAGGGCTCGAACCCGTGTCCCCTGCACTGGCAGGTGGATTCCTAACCACTGCACCACCAGGGAAGCGCCTAAAGGTTTATCTTTCTGAAAATGTTATGTGAGTGAATCATATAGCATGTACTTTTGAGACTTGCTTTCTTCCCTCGGCATAATGCATTTGAGATTTGTTCAATTTGCAGCAAGCTCAACAGGTCATTCCTTTTCATTGCTGAGTCACATTCCATTGTATCAATGTACTACTGTTTATTCTTTCACTTGCTGAAAGACATTGGTGATTATGAATAGAGTTGCAGTAAACATTCATGTATAGGGTTTTCTGTGATTATAAGTTTTCATTTCTCTCAGTAAATAACTAGATGAGGGATTGATGTAAAAAATTATAAATTTACTCTTTATCATTATAGGAAACTGCCAAACTGTATTCCAAGGTGATTGTACTGTTTTGCCTTCTTACCAGCAATGTATAAAAGTTTCAGTTGCTCCAAATCCTCATCAGCACTTGCCATTTTAAATATTATTTACTTCAGCCATTCATACATGTCTGTAGTGGTATCTCATCATGGTTTTAATTTGAATTTCCCCAATGCTAATAATATCCAATACCTTTTCATATGCTTATTTGCAATCCATATATTTCTGCAACTCTTTTTTTTAACATCTTTATTGGAGTATAATTGCTTTACAATGGTGTGTTAGTTTCTGCTTTATAACAAAGTGAATCAGTTATACATAAACATGTGTTCCCATTTCTCTTCCTTCTTGCGTCTCCATCCCTCCCTCCTTCCCTATCCCACCCCTCTAGGTGGTCACAAAGCACTGAGCTGATCTCCCTGTGCTATGCGGCTGCTTCCCACTAGCTATCTATTTTACATTTGGTAGTGTATATATGTCCATGCCACTCTCTCACTTTGTCACAGCTTACCCTTCCCCCTCCCCATATCCTCAAGTCCATTCTCTAGCAGGTCTGTGTCCATATTCCCGTCTTACCCCTAGGTTCTTCATGACTTTTCATTTTTTTTTCTTAGATTCTATATATATGTGTTAGCATACAGTATTTGTTTTTCTCTTTCTGACTAACTTCACTCTGTATGACAGACTCTAAGTCCATCCACCTCACTACAAATAACTCAATTTCATTTCTTTTATGGCTGAGTAATATTCCATTGTATATATTTGCCACATCTTCTTTATCCACTCATCTGTAGATGGACACTTAGGTTGTTTCCATGTCCTGCGTATTGTAAATAGAGCTGCAATGAACATTGTGGTACATGACTCTTTTTGAATTATGGTTTTCTCAGGGTATATGCCCAGTAGTGGGATTGCTGGGTCGTGTGGTAGTTCTATTTGTAGTTTTTTAAGGAACCTCCATACTGTTCTCCATAGTGGCTGTATCAATATTCATTCCCACCAACAGTGCAAGAGTGTGCCCTTTTCTCCACACCCTCTCCAGCATTTCTTGTTTCTAGACTTTTTGATGATGGCCATTCTGACTGGTGTGAGATGATATCTCATTGTAGTTTTGATTTGCATTTCTCTAATGATTAGTGATGTTGAGCATTCTTTCATGTGTTTGTTGGCAGTCTGTATATCTTCTTTAGAGAAATGTCTATTTAGGTCTTCTGCCCATTTTTGGATTGGGTTGTTTGTTTTTTTGTTATTGAGCTGCATGAGCTGCTTGTAAATTTTGGAGATTAATCCTTTGTCGCTTGCTTCATATGCAAATATTTTGTCCCATTCTGAGGGTTGTCTTTTTGTCTTGTTTATGGTTTCCTTTGCTGTGCAAAAGCTTTGAAGTTTCATTAGGTCCCATTTGTTTATTTTTGTTTCCATTTCTCTAGGAGGTGAGTCAAAAAGGATCTTGCTGTGATTTATGTCATAGAGTGTTCTGCCTGTGTTTTCCTCTAAGAGTTCGATAGTGTCTGGCCTTACATTTAGGTCTTTAATCCATTTTGAGCTTATTTTTGTGTATGGTGTTAGGGAGTGTTCCAATTTCATACTTTTATATGTACCTGTCCAGTTTCCCCAGCATCATTTATTGAAGAGGCTGTCTTTTCTCCACTGTATATTCTTGCCTCCTTTATCAAAGATAAGGTGACCATATGTGCGTGGATTTACCTCTGGGCATTCCATCCTGTTCCATTTATCTATATTTCTGCTTTTGTACCAGTACCATACTTTCTTTTTTTAAAATTTATTTATTTATGGCTGTGTTGGGTCTTCGTTTCTGTGCGAGGGCTTTCTCCTGTTGTGGCAAGCGGGGGCCACTCTTCATCGCGGTGCACGGGCCTCTCATTATCGCGGCCTCTCTTGTTGCGGAGCACAGGCTCCAGACGCGCAGGCTCAGTAGTTGTGGCTCACGGGCCTAATTGCTCCGCAGCATGTGGGATCTTCCCAGACCAGGGCTCGAACCCGTGTCCCCTGCATTGGCAGGCAGATTCTCAACCACTGCGCCACCAGGGAAGCCCACTATACTTTCTTGATTACTGTAGCATTGTAGTACAGTCTGAAGTCAGGGATCCTGATCCCTCCAGCTCCATTGTTCGTTCTCAAGATTGCTTTGGGGCTTCCCTGGTGGCGCAGTGGTTGAGAGTCCGCCTGCCGATGCAGGGGACACGGCTTCATGCCCCAGTCCGGCAAGATCCCACATGCCGTGGAGCGGCTGGGCCTGTGAGCCATGGCCGCTAAGCCTGCACGTCCAGAGCCTGTGCTCCGGCAATGGGAGAGGCCACAACAGTGAGAGGCCCGCGTACTGCAATAAAATAAAATAAATAAATAAATAAATAAATAAAAGATTGCTTTGGCTTTTCAGGGTCTTTTGTGTTTCCATACAAATTGTGAAATTTTTTGTTCTAGTTCTGTGAAAAATGCCAGTGGTAGTTTGATAGGGATTGCATTGAATCTGTAGATTGCTTTGGGTAGTAGAGTCATTTTCACTATGTTGATTCTTTCATCCAAAAACATGGTATATCTCTCCATCTATTTGTATCATCTTTAATTTCTTTCAACAGTGTCTTACAATTTTTGGCATACAGGTCTGTTGACTCCTTAGGTAGGTTTATTCCTAGATATTTTATTCTTTTGGTTTTAATGGTAAATGGGAGTGTTTTCTTGATCTCACTTTCAGATTTTTTATCATTAGTGTATAGGAATGCTAGAGTTTTCTGTGCATTAATTTTGTATCCTGCTACTTTACCAAATTCATTGATTAACTCTAGTAGTTTTCTGGAAGCCTCTTTAGGATTCTCTTTTTATAGTATGGTGTCATCTGCAAACAGTGACAGCTTTACTTCTTCTTTTCCGATTTGGATTCCTTTTATTTCCTTTTCTTCTCTGATTGCTGTGGCTAAAACTTCCAAACCTATGTTGAATAAGAGTGGTGAGAGTGGGCAACCTTGTCTTGTTCCTGATCTTAGTGGAAATGCTTTCAGTTTTTCACCATTGAGGACAATGTTGGCTGTGGGTTTGTCATATATGGCCTTTATTATGTTGAGGAAAGTTCCCTCTATGCCTACTTTCTGGAGGGTTTTTATCATAAATGGGTGTTGAATTTTGTCGAAAGCTTCCTCTGCACATATTGAGATGATCATATGGATTTTATATTTCAATTTGTTAATATGGTTTATCACATTGATTGATTTGCGTATATTGAAGAATCCCTGCATCGCTGGAATAAACCCCACTTGATCATGGTGTATAATCCTTTTAATGTGCTGTGGATTCTGTTTGCTAGTATTTTGTTGAGGATTTCTGCGTCTATGTTCATCAGTGATATTGGCCTGTAGTTTTCTTTCTTTGTGACATCCTTGTCTGGTTTTGGTATCAAGGTGATGGTGGCCTCATAGAATGAGTTTGGGAGTGTTTCTCCCTCTGCTATATTTTGGAAGAGTTTGAGAAGTGTAGGTGTTAGCTCTTCTCCAAATGTTTGATAGAATTTGCCTGTGAAGCCATCTGGTCCTGGGCTTTTGTTTGTTGGAAGATTTTTAATCACAGTTTCAATTTCAGTGCTTGTGATTGGTCTGTTCATATTTTCTGTTTCTTCCTGATTCAGTCTTGGCAGGTTGTGCATTTCTAAGAATTTGTCCATTTCTTCCAGGTTGTCCATTTTATTGGCATAGAATTGCTTGTAGTAATCTCTCATAATAGTTTATATTTCTGCCGTGTCTGTTGTTACTTCTCCTTTTTCATTTCTAATTCTATTGATTTGAGTCTTCTCCCTTTTTTTCTTGATGAGTCTGGCTAGAGGTTTATCAATTTTGTTTATGTTCTCAGAGAACCACCTTTTAGTTTTATTGATCTTTGCTATCGTTTCCTTCATCTCTTTTTCATTTATTTCTGATCTGATTTTTATGATTTCTTTCCTTCTGCTAACTTCGGGGTTTTTTTGTTCTTCTTTCTCTAATTGCTTTAGGTGCAATATTAGGTTTTTTATTTGAGATGTTTCCTGTTTCTTAAGGTAGGATTTTATTGCTATAAACTTCTGTCTTAGAACTGCTTTTGCTTCATCCCATAGGTTTTGGGGCGTCCTGTCTCTATTGTCATTTGTTTCTAGGTATTTTTTTATTTCCTCTTTGTTTTCTTCAGTGATCACTTCGTTATTAAGTAGTGTATTGTTTAGCCTCCATGTGTGTATATTTTTTACAGATCTTTTCCTGTAATTGATATCTAGTCTCATAGCGTTGTGGTCGGAAAAGATACATTATATAATTTCAGTTTTCTTAAATTTACCAAGGCTTGATTTGTGACCCAAGATATGATCTATCCTGGAGAATGTTTCATGAGCACTTGAGAAGAATGTGTATTCTGTTGTTTTTGGATGGAATGTCCTCTAAATATCAATTAAGTCCATCTTGTTTAATGTATCATTTAAAGCTTGTGTTTCCTTATTTAATTTCCTTTTGGATTATCTGTCCATTGGTGAAAGTGGGGTGTTAACGTCCCCTACTGTGAATGGGTTACTGTCGATTTCCCCTTTTATGGCTTTTAGTATTTGCCTTATGTATTGAGGTGCTCCTATGTTGGGTGCATAAATATTTACTGTTGTTATATCTTCTTCTTGGATCGATCCCTTGATCGTTATGTAGTGTCCTTCTTTGTCTCTTCTAATAATCTTTATTTTAAAGTCTATTTTGTGTGATATGAGAATTGCTACTCCAGCTTCCTTTTGGTTTCCATTTGCATGGTATATCTTTTTCCATCCTCTTACTTTCAGTCTGTATGTGTCTCTAGGTCTGAAGTGGGTCTCTTGTAGACAGCATATATATGGGTCTTATTTTTGTATCCATTCAGCCAATCTGTGTCTTTTGGTGGGAGCATTTAGGCCATTTACTTTTAAGGTAATTATCAATATGTATGTGACTATTCCCATTTTCTTAATTGTTTTGGGTTCGTTATTGTAGGTCTTTTCCTTCTCTTGTGTTTATTGCCTAGAGTAGTTCCTTTAGCATTTGTTGTAAAGCTGGTTTGGTGGTGCTGAACTCTTTCAGCTTTTGCTTGTCTGTAAAGGTTTTAATTTCTCCATAAAATCTGAATGAGATCTTTGCTGGGTAGAGTAGTCTTGGTTGCAGGTTTTTCTCCTTTATCACTTTAAATATGTCCTGCCAGTCCCTTCTGGCTTGTAGAGTTTCTGCTGAAAGATCAGCTGTTAACCTTATGGGGATTCCCTTGTGTGTTATTTTTCCCTTGCTGCTTTTAATATGTTTTCTTGTATTTAATTTTTGACAGTTTGATTAATATGTGTCTTGGTGTATTTTTCCTCGGATTTATCCTGTATTGGACTGTCTGTGCTTCCCAGACTTGATTAACTATTTCCTTTCCCATATTAGGGAAGTTTCAACTATAATCTCTTCAAATATTTTGTCAGTCCCTTTCTTTTTCTCTTCTTCTTCTGGAACCCCTATAATTCGAATATTGGTGCATTTAATGTTGTCCCAGAGGTCTCTGAGACTGTCCTCAGTTCTGTTCATTCTTTTTTCTTTATTCTGCTCTGCAGTACTTATTTCCACTGTTTTATCTTCCAGGTCACTTATCCGTTCTTCTTCCTCAGTTATTCTGCTATTGATCACATTTAGAGTATTTTTAATTTCATTTATTGTGTTGTTCATCGTTGTTTGTTTCATCTTTAGTTCTTCTAAGTGCTTGTTAAATGTTTCTTGCATTTTCTCTATTCTATTTCCAAGATGTTGGATCATCTTTACTATAATTATTTTGAATTCTTTTTCAGGTAGACTGCTATTTCCTCTTCATTTGTTTTTTCTGGTGGGTTTTTACCTTGTTCCTTCATCTGCTGTGTGTTTTTTTGTCTTCTTATTTTGCTTATCTTACTGTGTTTGGGGTCTCTGTTTTGCAGGCTGCAGGTTCGTAGTTCCCGTTGTTTTTGGTGTCTGTCCCCAGTGGCTAAGGTTGTTTCAGTGGGTTATGTAGGCTTCCTTGTGGTGGGGACACTATAGTGCCTGTGTTCTGGTGGATGAGGCTGAATCTTGTCTTTCTGGTGGGCGGGTCCACGTCTGGTGGTGTGTTTTGGGGTGTCTTTGTACTTACTATGATTTTAGGCAGCCTGTCTGCTGATGGTTGGGATTGTGTTCCTGTCTTGCTAGTTGTTTGGCATAGGATGTCCAGCATCCTATGGTTGCTGGTCGTTGAGTGAAGCTGGATGCTGGTGTTGAGATGGAGATCTCTGGGAGATGTTCGCCGTTTGATATGTGGAGCTGGGAGGTCTCTTATCGACCAGTGTCCTGAAGTTGGCTCTGCCACCTCACAGGCACAGCACTGACTCCTGGCTGCCGCACCAAGAGCCTTTCATCCATATGGCTCAGAATAAAAGGGAGAAAAAGTAGAAAGAATTAGTAGAAGTAGAAAGAAAGAAAGAAAGAAAGAAGGAAAGAAAGAAAGCAGGGAAGGGGGAGGGAGGAAGGAAGGAGGGAAGGAGGGAAGCAAGAAAAAAAGAAGATAGAGTAAAATAAAGTATGATAAAATATAATATAGTTATTAAAATGAAAAATAATTAAGAAAATAAAGAAAATGGACGGATAGAAACCTAGGACAAATGGTGAAAGGAAAGCTTTACGGACAAAATCTCACACAGAAGCATACACATACACACTCACAAAAAGAGGAAAGGGGGTAAAAATCATAAATCTTGTTCTCAAAGTCCACCTGCTGAATTTGGGATGATTCGTTGTGTAAAGGAGGGAAGGAAGGAAGGGAGGAAGGAAGGAAGGAAGGGAAAGAAAGAAAGAAGATAAAGTAAAATAAAAAAGTTATTAAAATAAAAAATAATATGAAAAAAACCCAACAAAACGGATGAATAGAACCCTAAGACAAATGTTGGAAGCAAAGCTATACAGACAAAATCTCACACAGAAGCATACACATACACACTCACAAAAAGAGGAAAAGGGGAAAAAATCATAAATCTTGCTCTCAACGTCCACCTCCTCAATTTTGGATTATTTGCTGTCTATTTATGTATTCCACAGATGCAGGGTACATCAGGTTGATTGTGGAGCTTTAATCCGCTGTTTCCGAGGCTGCTGGGAGAGATTTCCCTTTCTCTTCTTTGTTCTCACAGCTCCCAGGGGCTCAGCTTTGGATTTGGCCCCGCCTCTGCGTGTAGGTCTTCGGAGCGCATCTGTTCTTGGCTCAGACAGGATGGCGTTAAAGGAGCAGCTGCTTCAGGGAATCTGGCTCACTCAGGCCGGGGTGGGGTGGCGGGAGGGAGGGGCACGGAGTACTGGGCGAGCCTGCGGCGTCAGAGGCCAGCGTGACGTTGCACCAGCCTAAGGCATGCCGTGCGTTCACCCAGGGAAGTTGTCCCTGGATCCCGGGACCCTGGCAGTGGCGGGCTGCACAGGCTCCCCAGAACGGTGGTGTGGATAGTGACCTGTGCTTGCACACAGGCTTCTTGCTGGCGGCAGCAGCAGCCTTAGCGTGTCATGCCTGTCTCTGGGGTCCGCGCTTTTAGCCGCGGCTCGCGCCTGTCTCTGTAGCTCCTTTAAGCAGCGTTCTTAATCCCCTCTCCCTGCGCATCAGGAAACAAAGAGGGAAGAAAAAGTCTCTTGCCTCTTAGGGAGGTCCAGACTTTCCTGGACTCCCTCCCGGCTAGCTGTGGTGCACTAACCCTTCAGATTGTTTTCACGCTGCCAGTCCTCTTCCTGGGCTCTGTGGGAAGCCCGAGCCTCAACTCCCAGCCCCGCCCGCCCCTGCGGGTGAGCAGACAAGCCTCTCGGGCTGGTGAGTGCCAGTCAGCACTGATCCTCTGTGCGGGAATCTCTCCGCTTTGCCCTCCGCACCCCTGTTGCTGCGCTCTCCCCCGTGGCTCTGAAGCTTTCCCCCTCCGCCACCCAGAGTCTCCGCCCGCGAAGGGGCTTCCTAGTGTGTGGAAACCTTCCCTCCTTCACAGCTCCCTCCCACTGGTGCAGGTCCCGTCCCTCTTCTTTTTATTCTTTTTTCCTTTGCCCTACCCAGGTACATAGGGGAGTTTCTTGCCTTTTGGGAGGTCTGAGGTCTTCTGCCAGCGTTCAGCGGGTGTTCTGAAGGAGTTGTTCCACGTGTAGATGTATTTCTGATGTATTTGTTGGGAGGAAGATGATCTGCACGTCTTTCTCTTCAGCAATCTTCCCCTCCACTTTCCTCTTTTATTTCATCATTGACCCACTGTTTTTTTAGTAGCATGTTGTTTAGTCTCCTTGTAATCTTTTTTTTTTCAATTGTTTTTCTGTGACTTCCCCTTTGCCCTAGAGATTATTTAGATGTGAGACATATAATTTCCAAGTGTTTAGAGATTTGTCTGTATCTTTCTGTTATTGATTTCTAGTTTCATTCCCATTATGATCAGAGAACATACTTTGTATGTTTTGGTTTTTTTTTTGTAAATTAGTTACGGTTTGTTTTATGACTCAGGATATTGTATATCTTGGTGAATGTTCCATGTGTTTTTTGCTATTGTTGGGTCATGTGTTGAATAAACAGCAATTAGATCCAGTTAGTTGATATTGTATTCTGTTTTCTTGCTTATTTCTGCCTACTATTTATGTTGGTTACTGAGAGAGAAGTGATCCTGGATTTGTCTATTTTTCCTTTCAGTTTTTGCATTGTGCTTTTTTGAGTCCTTTTGTTAGGTGTATGTATACTTAAGATTATGTCTTTCTTCATTATATAATGCCCCTCTTTGTTCTTGGGTGTTTTATTGCTGCACAATACACAGTGTCTGATATTAATATAGCTACTACATATAACTTTTTACCAGTGTTTGCATGGTATATCTTTTCCATCTTTGTATTTTTAACATGCCTAGATTATTATATTTGAAATGAGTCTCTTACATATAGATGGATTTTTGATATCCATTGTGGCAATAACTCTCTTCTAATTGGTGTGTTTATAACTTACTAACTTTATTTATTTTATATTCTATGACTTCATTGTGTGTAGTCCCAATGGGTCCATTTCTGTTGCCTCTGAGGGCAATCTGGGATAAAAATGTAGTTTCAGTACTTGAATTTCTAACTCTTAGATGCCATCAAACAAACCATAGATATTTTAAAATAAACTTCCTAGTCGTTGTAGTAGTTTTTAGAGAAAGAAATGATCTGGATTTACTTAGTCTACTATCACTAGAATCTGAATATCCATCCTATTTTATTACGTCCTCTGTACCTTAGTGTCAGGAGGTGAATTTGTTACCCTTCTTAGTTTCCATTCTCCCTTCCAAATGATTGTTCTTCCACCCTTTATTTTAAATAGAGTAAATTAAAATATATTCCTCTGAGTGTGTGTCATTCATCATAAAACTTTTTTTCCTTCCTTTTGCTGCTGTATCTTTCCTAGCCATTACTCCTTTTTCACTGAAAACTGGCATCTGGCTCACAGTCTTCCTGTCCTTGAACCTATTATCCAAGTCTTCAGTAGGTCAGAACTGTTCTTGAACTTTCGATAATCCATATGTCTACCTGTTAGATATTTCTAGAACCTCAAGTACAGCATATCCAAAGCTAATCTCATGACCCCTCCGTCCAAAGGTTTCTCACATCCATGAAGCAATTAAGTTTAAAAAATTTCCCTTGGGTTTCCACTTCTGATGATGTCTAAGAAACTGATTTCAAATAATTCATCTCATAGATGAGAACTATGCAGTTACTAAGTATATAATTTTTTCATGGCCCTTTGGAAGTATAATTATGGTTACTACATTTTCTCAACCCAGAATTAGAATGTATGATCACACCAACTTGTACCTATAAGGTTACTAGATTGTAAATTAGTAATGAGTACTGTATACGCCCCCCCCCACCCGCACCCAATCCATGATGTGTTACCAGGGTAGATATAGTAGATACAACATTAGCCTAGTTTATTTAGGTTCTAGTTCTGGCTCTTTTCTCCAAAGTTGTGTGTGACTTTGGGCTGTTCACTTACTAACATCTCTGGGTTTATATTCTTTAGCTCTAAAAGGAGAGGGATAGAGTAAATGGCCTCTGAAGTCTCTTTTTGTGGTGGAAGATTAGCTCACCAGTTTTGAATGAAGAAGAGTATAATATTCTGAGATTGAAGGGGAAAGGGGGATGTCTTAGAATAACCCTTAAAATATAATGATCAGGCTTCTCACATTAAATTAATTACCTTGGTATGGAGTCTTTACCGTTTGCATGTGCAAGGACCTTGGTGACTGAATATAGTGTAGGTATAATCACCTAACAGATTCCCTGCCTCCCTTCTATCACTTGTTTATCAAATATTTATTTGAGCTAGGTCTTGGACATCGCATGGTGAACAGTTATGGTACCTGACTCTATGGAGTTTATGGTCCATTTGGCAAAATAGTTGTTATGAATTACATAAGTAAATGTAAAATTTTAGTAATGATTAGTGTCAAGGATAAGGGATGCATAGTGTTAAATGGCATGTAATTGAGGGGGAGGGAGGCATTGACTTAGAACAGTCAAGGAAACTTTCCTGAAGAAATAAGGATGAATAGAAATTCTTAAGGAAAGGAAGTAGAACATTATAGTCAGAGGAAACATCATCAACAAAGGTCCCTGGATGGGAGGGAGACTGATATGACCAGGGACTGAAAGATGGTCAGAGTAGCTAGAATGGAGAGGAGAGGGAGCACAGTATGAGATGGGGCTGGAGAAGCAGATAGGGGCTAGACTCTGCAGGGCCTTGTAAACTTGGTTAAGAATTTTGGTCTCTATCTCAAGAGTAACAGGATGCCTTTGAAGTGTTTTAATCTGATGGGTAATGTGGTCAGATTAATGCTTTGAAAAGATCACTCTAGCTGCAGTGTAGAAAACAGATTGCAGAGGGTAAGAGTGAATGCAAAGAAACCAGATAAGTAGCACAGTAGTCTAGGAGAGATGTAATAGTAGCTTGGACCAGGGATTTGGTATGGAGATAGTAAAGTTGATGAATTTGAGAGATATTTATGTATTTAATGATGGATTTGGTTTAGTAAAAGAGATGAAGATGTTAAGGATAACCAGTAGTTTTCCAGTTTGCTCAGTGAAATGATGCTGTTACATTTTTACTGACCTTTGAAGGATTACACTGGAAGAGACCATGGTATGAGGTACAAGATCATAAGTTTACTTTGAATGTATTGAGTGTGAGAAGCCTTTGGAACATTCAAGAGGACAGATAAAGTAGCCAGTAGGATATGTAGGTGCAGAATTCAGAAGAATTCTAGCCTGGAGTATTAGGCTTTCAATTCCTTTTTATCTTTAACTCTTTAGGTATTTCACTTGGAATTTGAAAACTATAATGACCTATAAAGGGGAGGCGGTAGTGACCAATGCAATATCTCTCCTATGGCAAGATTAAATCATGATGACTTCTGGACCTTACCCAAAGGCCATAGCAAAAATAAATGCAATGTGCTGTGGATCACTTTGGATGCTATTAAAATGTGTCTGACACTGTTATAGTTACTGGATATTGCAGAAATGGATGACATGTTCTTTGATCTCAAGAAACTTCCATCTAGTTTGGAAGTCAGACACGTAAATAGATGATAACAATGTAGTGTGAGTGCTGTGACAGAGAGATGCTTAGGGCAACATATCAGAGGGACACTTAACCCAAAATGGGCCCAGTCAAGGAAGATTTTCTAGAGTTGTTGATACCTAAGCCATCTGGAAGAACATGGAAAAGGAAGTAGACAGGAGAGGGGAAAATGAAAGGATTAAGGCAAGAGGGACCATAGTGTGTTTGGGAAACCATTTTTATTCCCCCCTTTCTGGGTGAAACTACCATTTTATTGTCAGACAGAACAGAAGGTGCATTCTGGAAAGAAGAGGGTGACATTTAGCTTTGTTGGTTATTTTTTCTTTTTGTTTTGTTTCTCTCCCTTCTTCTTTCTCCCCTCCCCTTTCATCTCCCTTTCTGAATAGGTAGTATATAGTTCAAAATTGGAGATTGTATAAAGGTATACATACAGTAAAGAATCTCTTTTCCACTTTGTCCCCCATCCACCTAATTCCTTCCCTCCTACTCCCCCACAAAATCCAGTCATTATATTTATTTATTATATCTTCTTCTAGAGTTTCTTTAAGAAGAATTATAATCAAATATAAATATATATTTTAAAATTCATTTTTCTTTTTGGGATCTTTAGTTCATCCTGGCTTAAGAAAAATGTAAGAAGGGGATATAAGAGGAGGTGCCAGAGGAGTTTTGACTTGAAGGATTTTAAATCAGAGAAGTGGCACCAAGGAGAATGGGTTAAAGACCAAGAGACCGTTGAGGAGTCTTATAGTAAGTAATGTTGAGAGAGTGGTGACTCTCTCAAAAAAGCCTTCATTAAGGTAGTGGTAGTGGAGAAAGAATGTCATTTAATTGGATCTTGATCTTACTTAAGACTTGGGTTCAGAAACTAACCACGTATTTAATAATAAACAATAGTGTGGAGACACTAATGATGGAGTTTTGATGAGTTGTGTGAATCAATGGTGAGTGGAGAGAAGAATGTAAACCAGTGGGGCTTATCCATGAAATTGAGGAAAAGAAGCTAATAGAGAAGCTAGGTGCAGCACAGTGCTTAATAGCTCATACCTGATTGTTGACCTGATTTTAAATCCAGCTCTTCCATTTACTAGTTATATGATCTTGGGCAAGTCCCTTAATCTCTTGAAGTCTTGGTTTCTTTATCTGTAAAATGGCTATGATAAACATAACTACTTCCTGGAATTGGATGAGGATTAGAAGAGATAATACCTAAGGAAGGCTTTTTATCCAGGGCTCACCCAGCAAGGCTAATCACAGATTGGGAAGTGTTTACCTTTGAAGTGAGTGAAGGTGAAAAACTAGTAGAGAGTGAGAAGGTGGTTAAGTCAAAGTGGAAAAGAATATGAAATACTTATACAGTTAACCTTGGTAATCTGGCAGTAGTTGACTTGGAAATGCCAGTGAGTTTTTTAGGCCTCAGTCTGTTTATCCATACTATAACAGTTAAGTTAGACTAAATGATCAAGGTCCTTCCAATTCTGTTTTCCTGATACCCTACCTAGCCATCTTTGAATTCTGAAGTCATATAATCTATGTTACAGATTTCAGAATGAAAACTACAGTTCTTTCAGATCCTATTAATTTCTTGATTTAGATTTATTATATGGCAACACACAGAGTTTTACCTCTATATACATTTAACTTTGTTTTTATGTGCTTCCTTAAATAATTTTGCTGTTTTGACCATAAAAGAAGGAGATACTTTTTCCTTTTCTTTTCTTTTTTTTTCAGTAACCACCTTGTAGAAAGTCTATTGTTTGCCTTGGCCCTTTTAATCTGCCCATGAGGAATTCAAGCCGAATGATAGGGAGCTGTGAAAATCCAGTTAGTGTGAGCTGTAATCTTTTTTGCTGGCTTTAAATAGTTAGAGTACCATGCAGACACCCTGCAGATAACTGAATCAAAACATACAGTAATCACCTAGACATAGATTCTGTCTTTGCTGTTACGGAACTATAGTAGAAATCGCTAATAACCATTTACTTTTCAGAAAAATATTTGGTCATGATATCAAATAAAATCAGGGTTAGATATTAAAAGCTATATTTCACAGGTAGACAACCCAGTGTTTGTGAAAAGTATTGATTTCTGTAAATTTGATGTTATCCAGTATTTATAATATCCTCTGACTATTACAGACTCAGGAAAACATCTTTATAGAAAGAAAATATTTATAATCCTCTAATCTTTCAGTCGTCTTCTACTTTCAGATATTGCTAACAGAAAACAAACTGTTAAGATAATCAGGCTTTTGAACTATAATAAAAGACAAGAAGGAAGTATGCTCTTTTTTTGTTATAAAAGAAACTGGTTCCACTAATGCAGTTTATTGAATTTAGGTAGTAAAATATTCTCTGATAACTTTGTCAAATGACAGTCTACTTTTTTAGTTTTACACGCTGGTTTTTTTGTTGTTGTTGTTAAAAGATGGATCTCTCATCCATTAGATTCTGCATTAGAGTGATGAGAAACACAGTGTGCAGTATGCCGGTGCTGCCTCCTAATTTCATTAGCTTTCCATTTTCTAATAGTGCTGTTGATAATATTCTGGTGAAGTTTATAAAATAAAATAGGCTATTTGTTGAAACAAATATCCTAGTGTTGCCGGCATGATTCATGCTACATTAGGAGTTCATAAGTCATTAGTAATTTTTTATGTTCAGTGTATTGTTCTGAACAGCAAACTTGAACTCCTTTGTTTTGAAAGATTCATAGGGTCTATTCCAGGACAAAGGTTTCATAAAGTAGATGCCTTTCCTATGCTTATCGCTTTGCCTCAGGCAATTTTGTAGAGCTCAACATGCCAGTCCTTCAAAATAGCGAAGCCTACTTTTCATCAGAAATATAGATTCTAAGGACTGTGATTGTCAGTCTACATTCTCAATACTTAGTTTTTCTGTAAACTTTTTTATTAGATGTAGATTCAAACATATGAAAAGTAGATGATGGGTATAATAAATCTAATTTATTCATCTTTCACTTCCAACACTTTGCAGTATGTGGTCTGTTTTAGAAATGCTGTATACAAATAGTTTTGAAAACCTGTTATTATATTACCTGATGTCTCCATGGAAGTTCTAAAAGCTTCATTGCTATTTCAGTGGACTGAGAAGTTTGGGTATGTGTTTAGATTAATAAGAAATAATATTAAGAGGGACATTCTAAATTTTATATTTTAAGAGTAGTTATAATATTTTCATTTACATACATTGTACTATGTACATTGTGTAAAACATTCTGACCAACAGATATTTGTGGGGAAATATTCAAGCATTTGCTAACAATGATAACATTATTTATTGCTCATACCTCTGTGTTCTCACTTACAACCATTTTTGCCTCTTCTTTCTAAGCTGCCTACTCCTATGGTCACATCTTGAAAAGTTAACAAGCTTGTCATTATCACCAGCTATAACCCCAGTCAAGTCTTGTTAGCATATTTTCCTTTCTCTGTCTACCATCTCCCACATTTCGAGGTCATTTACTCTAGTATCCCCTATAAAAACGTTTGACCTTACTGAGACCATCAAACACACCACTGTTCATTATCCATCATCTACTTTCTGTCTTCACTTCCCTTCTTACCCAAATAAGTTTCATTTTTTCCTATGAAAATGGATGAAGTGTCCTTGTTTTTATCTTTTGCTCTGAATCCAATTACTTCTTCTAATTGTACTCTTTCCAGGGATCAGTTCCTCCTTCTACTGGATAGTTCTTACCAGCATTTTACAAAATCAAACCAAAACAAACTAAAACAAAAAGACCTTAACCCTCTACTGATCTCTCATGTCTTACAGCTCTATACCATTTCTCTGCTCTGCATTTCTCTGCTCAGAATATCAGTTGATTTTATTTATTTTTTTTACTTCATCTCCTATTCACTCTTCAACACATTTGAGTTTCTGTTTTTACCTCTGCACTGAAACAGCTCTTGTCAAGTCAGCTGCTCTTGTCAAGTGACTTCTGTTTTGCCAGATCCAGTAGACACCTCTCTTTTATCATCTTACGTGTTTTCTCAGCAGTATTCAGCACAGTTTATTACTCCATCTTTAATCTTCTTCTCCCGGGCCCCCTTCTTCCTCCTCCTTGAAATACCTTCCTCTCTTGATCTGCTGTAATTCTATCTCAATGGCCACTCCTTTGCTGGCTCCTGCTTCTTCCAGTGTTGAAGCAGCTCAAGGCTTTTATCTGAGTCCATCATTTTTCAATTTCTACATACTTTCTTCACAGTCAGGGTTTAATAAACTTTTTCTTTAAAAGGCCAGCTAGTCAATGTTTTAGGCTTCGTGGACTAAGAGGCAAAACTGGGTATATTATGTAGGCACATATAGAACAAAAGAAAAAAGTACATTTCCACACGTTAAAAATTAAGTTCAAAATATAACAATTATTTCACTTTTATTTATTTCCATTCATATTTGAATGGGTTGATGTCTCTACTGATACAAATAAGTCACGATCATCTTCCAGCTGAGGTATATAGCTTCCTAATTGGTCTTCTTACCTTCACTCTTGCCCTTCCTACAAACCATTATCCACACAGCAACCAGAGGGATCTCTTAAAATGTAAGTCATGTTATGCCACTTCTCTGCCTGAAGCCCTTCAGTGACTTCTTACTGAATTCCTTACCTTGGTATCAAAGTCCCAGAGGCTCTTGTACTCCTGCTTATCTCTAACCACTCATTATGCTCTAGCCACACTGTTCTTTCCATGCTCTAGGATCTTCGCAATTGCTGTTGCCTCTGCCTGGAACACTTCCTCCAGGATCTTATTATATGGCTTCTCATTCTCATTA
Organism: Lagenorhynchus albirostris; assembly: GCF_949774975.1. Lineage (NCBI taxonomy): Eukaryota > Metazoa > Chordata > Mammalia > Artiodactyla > Delphinidae > Lagenorhynchus > Lagenorhynchus albirostris. Next base: position 39,580,075 of record NC_083099.1, read on the forward strand.
TTTAGGTCCTTAGTTCAAGCATAATCTTTTTAAAGAGGCCTTTCCTGCATACCTAATATAAATTAACTGTTTCCCCACCCCATTACTTTACACCTGATTTATATATCCAGAGTGTAATCATCTTGCTAGTACTCCCACCAGAATATAAGCTTCAAAAGGACAGGGTCCTTGTTCACTGCTGTATTCCCAGAGGTTAGAAACAGTGCTTGATATTTAAAAGGTGCTGAAATAAGATTTATCCATAAATGAATTAAATGATTAAATATGTTCTTTACATTTAAAGCTCAGGTTTCTTCAGTGGGTTAGCTGTAACTTTCATTTTTTAAATAAAATGTTTTTAATTAAAAATTATTATTATAGGCATATGCTTTGTAAAAGTTTTTTAAATTTAGAATACATTTTAAGTGATCAACTTTGCTCCATATTCCCCTCATCTTTTTCCTCAGAATTAGCCACTATTAACATTTACATGCATGATTTTGTGCTTCTATACTTTCATCTGGGCACTTAAAACAATGTACATTATACTATATTAATGAGATTATGCTGGACAGACTTCTGCAAATTGATTTTTATAGTAATGGTAGCTCTTGAGTACTAAAGCCTGATGTTTTCAGTTTTGAAATAACGATATTTCTTTGTTTTAAAGAGTAGATGTTTAAATTCATATTCTAAAATTAAAGTCTTTCTCATTTCTTCTGTATGTGGTGAATTTTAAAGTTTAGAAGGAAATTATGAAGGATACTATAGCAATGCTGGTGAGATATAAAGCAAATAATCAGAATTGGAGTCTTTTCCCCCGAGTTTACATTGGAGTACTCTGATTTAAAAATTTGATACTATTTTTCACCAAATGGCCCTTGCATCCAAAGGTACCAGTTGTGCTAAGTGATAAATGGTACTACTAAATGGTAAATGACCTAGCCTATCCTATGAACCTTTAACTAGTACTTTAAATATAATTATTTCTATAAACAAGCTGTGAAAGCATATGGTCCACTGTATGGCAGGTGATCAAATATTTTAGTTTGAGAGAAGAGTATCAACACTAACTTAGTTTTTATAACTGGAAGACAACAAAAGACATGTTTTCTATCTTGAAGAGTATTTAGGAAGTATCCTTTCTGACTTAGTAAATGTCTTCAAAGACTATGATAATAGAAATGAAGAAACTTTTAATTTTTTTAACCAGGTAATTTGCCTATGATGTATTTTTTCCTTTTCTTTGACTTAGAGGAGGAAAGTAAAGAATTCCCTAACATTGATGTAGTTGAATCTCTTTCAAATTATGTTTTTAAACCACCAACCTCGGTATTCTTTTTTTCTACCTCTTCTTCCCCTTACAAAACCAGTCTTTTGTCTCTCTTGATAATGATGCCAAGCTCCCTATGCCTCAGTACAAAAATAAATTTTATAGATTGTCATGGTAGGTACACAGCAACAGAGACCTAGTCCAGCCTGTTTCTTTACAAGTGAGTAAACTGAGGCTACCAGACGTTAAATGTTGTATTTTCCCAAGATAGTCAACAAGGTGAGAGGTTGATATGTTAATAGTTACATAGTTGTATAAATAAATCTTACCTTATTGAAGGTAGTTACATGTCTCATACTTAGAGATTTTTTAGTCTCCCCACTGTGGCTAACTCCAGTATATATTATATATAAATAGATATATTTTAATCAGTAAATATGGGGCATTTTCCCAGGATTTTAAGTTTCTATTAATTGCTGGTGCCCTGTTAAACTTGCTGCCTTAAGTCCACTTCCCCACCTTTCACTGGCTGCCCAGAACTAAAGGGTTTGCTTTTCTTACTTAAAAGGAAGATTTGCATCCTTTTTAGCTTAGACACAGACGGTAAAAGGACAGATTAAGGTAAAAGTATCATAGACACGTTAGTGACTTGGGGCTTTCTCACAGATTTAACCACAAGAATTGTGGGGAAAAAATCTTCCAGGAGGACCGAATTGTGTGTAAACCTATGAGAACCCTTACAAATATTTTTTACATAAACTGAAATTAAACTCTAAAAATAGCACCTAAAGACAATATTAATTCCATTTAAAATAAGGACTACCTGATACCATTGTATCAGTCAGGAACCAGTCAGGAAGGTGAAACCACACTAGTTGTCTTAATAGAGAGAATTTCTTATGGGGAATTGGTTAAATAGGTATGGGATGGTGGTGCCAAAGGGAACACTGAGAAGATAACAAGAGATAGTAATAGCAAGAATCGGGTATCTCTTCTAGGGAAACAAAGAGATTGGAATTGTAAGGATTTAGTATCTTAGTAGGGTTACTAGACAATAGTTTAGTAACTAACATACCATTAATTGCCATTTTCATCCTTTTATATTAGAAACTTTTCATTTCTCTTTCCTGAATACAAACTCAGTTACTAAACAGGGACCTCCTTGTATCCCAGTTTTCCCTCCACCCCTGAAATAGATCAGTGGCTTTCAGACTTTTCTTACTGCTGCTTTTCTCCCTGTCTTCCTCCTTTCCTTCCTATTCTTCCCTTTCTTTCTCCCTTCCTTGCTCCATTTCTTTCCCTTCCTTGTTTGGTTGGGTTAGTGGATGGACTGGGATCCTTTTACTATCCTGCCACATACACAGAGGTAGTTTGAAAACTACTAGTGACTAGTCTGTATGATTATATCATAAGATTCAATAAATTGAAAGGCTGTTTGGAAAACATTAGAGGGAAATGTGAGCTAGCTTTCTGGACTGGGGTCAGAAACTTTTTTTCTGTAAAGGTCCATAGAGTAAACATTTTCAGCTTTGTATGCTTATAGTCTCTGTCAGAACGACTCAGCTCTGCTGTTGTAGTGTGAAAGCAGCCATAGACAATACGTAAGTGAATAGGCATGTCTTTGTTCCAGCTAACTTTATTTACAAAAACAAGCAGTGGGGCCAATTTGGCCCAAGGACTGTAGTTTGCCATCTCCTGGCCCAGACTGCCCAAGCCTGTTGTATAGAATAGTGGTCTCCCAGATGGGGTGCAAACACTTTTGATTGCACTTTAGCATACGTATATATATTTCCTAGTTTATTTAATAAGAGTTAGATAGATGTACTACTGTACTAATCTATTATGTCTTCATTTTTAGGAACAGCATACTTTGCATTGTAGGAATTTGAAGTAACCTATTTAGCAATCCCTGTGTCCATGGACATTTAAGATGTTTTAATTTATAATTGAAACTATGGATATTCTTGTATATGAATAGTCTTATACATACATGTATATGTACATACATGTATTTATGTAAATTTATGTATATATTTTCTTGTATATAAATATCTTCTTTATATATATTGCTTATACAGTTGATCCTTGAACAGTGAGGGGGTTAGGGGCGCTGACCTTCCGTGCAGTCAAAAATCTGCATATAACCTATGGTCAATGCTTCATATACTTGGTTCCTCCATATCCACAGTTCCACATCCACAGATTCAATCAGTTGTAGATTGTGTAGTGCTGTACTATTTACTATTGAAAAAATCCAGGTATAAGTGGACCTGTGTAGTTCAAACTTTATGTTGTTGAAGGGTCAACTGTATTTTGTAAATTCCTAGAAGTGAACTTGCTGTGTCAAAGGGTATGGGTTTTTTTGAAGTTAATGCACATTATCATTTCGCATCCTGGGGCCGTAGTACGGATGCCCCCTCCAACTCCCACCACTAGCAGTGAGAAAGTGCTCACTTTTTTTATTATTTTTTTTATATTTTGGTACTTGGGCCTTTCATTGCGCAGCACAGGCTCTGGACATGCAGGCTCAGTGGCCATGGCTCACGGGCCCAGCCGCTCCGCGGCACGTGGGATCTTCCTGGACCGGGGCACGAACCCGTGTCCCCTGCATCAGCAGGCGGACTCTCAACCACTGCGCCACCAGGGAAGCCCCAGTGCTCACTTTTTATATACCAAAATAATATTACTCTAGCCAAATATTTATTGACTGAATCAATGAAATGATTAGAATTACAAGTATAGTATAGTATGATGCTGCTTATTTTGGTGGATGACAAAATTTACTTTGTCATTTCTGAACATAATACCCTTTACATAGGAAAATTGATGATATTTCTCGATGATTCAAAAAAGTGATGGATACTGACAGATCGGATGAAAGAATGGCTGAGCAGCCAGGAAGTAAGAAATCCAGCACTTCAGTGAAGCAGTTTCAGGCCCTCTTATTTTTGCATTGTGTCAGTAACAAGGAATAGACAGGTCTTCAGACATTTGCTGATTGATCGGTTATCCCAAGAGGCTAGTATCACTTTTAGAGCTTTATTTGTATGAAGTAGTAAACCATTAAGAACTGTGTACCTTGAATCTGGATGGCTTTAGCTTCTTACATTCTGAAGTTAATGGTGGGGGGCAGGGACCGTCTTTTTATAATACCATATGCCATAATTTTTCCACCATAGTATCTCAATTATGGTATTATTATTGATAAAATTCCTGAAAAAATTGAGTTTGGCATCACCTTAGGAATGGGATGTCTAAAAACACCAGGTGATTATGATTTGTCAAATTATCATCAGATGAAAGCAGTTTAAGACTAAAAATACCCAAATCTACTGGGGTTTTTAAGCTTGTTGTTGTCCTTTCTAATACAGTTTTATAAATTTCTAAATATAGTAAATAGTGTTATAAATTTCTAAATATAGTAAATAGTGTTTCAGAGCTGTATTATATATATATATATTTTAAAGAGTATAAATATGTACTTTAAAGAGTGTGTACACACTTTTTTTAAGGGTAACTCTTCCTTGTTTAGTATATGTGAGTTTTTTTCTGTGCTCTCATATTTGAAGGAGGTAAGTTTCTGGGTGGAACTGAAAGTACTGTGTAGGAATTAGCATGCCCAATGAAGATTTCTCTGAAGCTTTTTATTTGATACAATTTTAAACTTAAAAGTAAGTTGCAAGAAAAGTAAAAACTGTCACATACCCTTTATCCAGATTCACCAATTGTTTACATTTTGCCCCATTTGCTGTATCAAATTCTCTCTCTGAACACACACACACACACACACACACACACACACACACACACACACACACTTTTTTTTGGAATCATTTGAGAGTAAGTGGCAGGCATCAGTTCCTTTATGCCTAAATATTTTCATGTATATTTAATAAGAAATTTTTTTACATACTCACAGTATAGTAACCAAAATCAAAATTTAACATTGATACAATGTTATGATCTAATCAGCAGTCCATATTCCCGATTATGTCATACACCCTCATATTTACACATCATCACCCCTCCCCTCCATCTTCAATTCAGGGTCATATATTGCAGTTAGTTGTCACGTCCCCTTTTATGTGGAACAGTTTCTCAGCTTTTTCTTTCATGACCTTGACACTTTTAAAGCAATATAAGCCAGTTGTTTTATAGAATGTCCCTCAATTTGGGTTTGTTTAATGTTTCCTAATGATTAGATTCAGGTTGTGCATTAAAAAATTTTTTTTGGCCAGAAATACCACAGAAATGATACTGTATCCTCAGCATATCATATCAGGAATCAGAAGATGTTGGTTTGTTCCATTATTTGTGATGTTAACTTTGATTATTTGGCTATTGTCCAATCAAAATTTGACTTGGCAATATAAATAAACAGAACTTGTATAGTGGTATGATTTCTAAGGTCCTCATTCTTGTCTGGATAAATTACTTGGTATATTTTCTCTGTGTATATTACCTATTCTCCATGGGGAACAAAACAAAACAAAATGGTCTTTTTAGTTTAATATTGTTGAAGAAATTAAGTGAATAAATTAAATAAAATAGATTTGTATCATTCTACTTATATCAGTTTTAGGGAGTTTTATTTCTACTTCATTTTGTTTGAAATTCTTCATAAGTTAGACTGTCTTGTTAGATGATATTATAACTTATCTAAAGAGTTACTTATGATACAGAATTTTAATTTTTTTTAGTTCTTTTAAGAGTTTTAATACTTTATTCTCCTCATACAGTGCTGAGCTCTACATATGTTAACCCTCCCCCATTGTTTCTAACTCTCTTCCATATCAAATCTGGAATACTCCATTATTTGTGTACTCCTCTTAGATAAACTTTAAATTATGAATGAAACATAAATACAAAAGCATGATATTACATAAATACATGGTTTCAAGAAGAATTTTAAGGTAAGAAGGACTGTCACAAGCCCTTTCCCCTGCTTTCAGAGAAGCCATTCCTGAAAGGTTAGAATGTATTCTTTTAAAGTCCTTGTCATAGGAAAATTTCAGTCACCTTTAGGAACCTATCCAAGTACTCAACAGGCACACTAGAAATGCTTTCTTGTAGTTGACCTAAATCTGCTATCCTGTTTCTTCTTTGTCAGTAGTAGAGATGAATAACTAGTTATTAGTCTTTGTATAAAAATGGCTTCAAAATTACTAAGGCCCATATCCTGAATAAATTACTTGCACTTTCTTGTTCTCTAGTCATATGTGCAACTAACCTGTGGCTGTCATGCCACTCTTTAGTTAGAAATCCAGAATTGGATGAGGTCCACGGACCTTTTATTTATTGACCTCAACTTTTATGGTTTTAAATTTACAGCATGCTACATTGCTTTTAATCAAAGCAAAAAAAAGCCAATAATGCATTACTTCTTTTGAGTGGGAATATTATTGTGATACGCTGACAATATTGGAGTTTTTTTAAATAACAAGTTGGGCTATGAAGAAAGTTTGAAAATCAGTAGTTTTATATATATATATATATATATTTTTAAAGTAATTTATTTATTTTTGGCTGTGTTGGGTCTTTGTTGCTGCGTGGAGGCTTTCTCTAGTTGCGGCGAGCTGGGGCTACTCTTCATTGTGGTGCGCGAGGTTCTCTTTGCAGTGGCTTCTCTTGTTGCTGAGCACAGGCTCTAGGTGTGTGGGCTTCAGTAGTTGTGGCACACGGGCTCAGTAGTTGTGGCTCATGGGCTCTAGAGTGCAGGCTCAGTAGTTGTGGCACACAGGCTTAGTTGCTCTGCAGCATGTGGGATCTTCCTGGACCAGGGGTCGAACCCATGTCCCCTGCACCGGCAGGCAGATTCCTAACCATTATGCAACCAGGGAAGTCCAGTAGTTTTATATGTTATAATTTATAAAATTAAGGTATAATTTAACCTTAAGCTTTGCATTTCTCAAGTTATTCAAGGGTCTAATATTTTATTGTACTTTCAATAAAGTCGCTAACAATTTTTCAAGTATATCTGAGTGAAAGAACAAAGAAAACTGAAAAATAGTAAAATAATGATGAAAATAGGACCATAGTAGTGAGATTGTTCTTTGCCCATTGGCTAAAATGTGATTTGTTATTACTTTCTTTCCCTTTTAATGATTTTGGATTTTAGCCCTGATGGTTTACTTCCATATGAAAGAAAATAATTGCGGACAACTGTCTATATGTTTTTGTTTACTGTAGTTTGGCTTTATGCAATTTTACCTGCATATGTTTTACTAAATTCTTAAAATATTTTAGTCTAAAATCTACAGTAGATGTGTATGATTTATGTTTACTTCTGGAAGGTATGCATGCATGTTTATGTATATGTTTATGTATATACATAATTATATATAATGTATATACATAAATATGTATAATGTATATATATTGTAAAGACCAGAAATGGATTAGAGAAATAAAATCATAATTGATTCAGATCTTGACATTCAGTTTAAGTACACAAAGGTTAATACATCTTATCATATCTTGCAAAGTATTCCCAATTCCCGTATCTTTTGACAATTGGTTTTCTCTTATCAGTACCATTTTTACAAAAACACGTATTATCTGAGATACAAGAAAAGCATGTTACTTAAAATCAGATGTTTAAAATTAAGCTGTTGACTCTAAACCTTCTGTTAAAAATATATATAGAAGCCTTGGGTTTCTGTGTCCAAGGATGGTGCTCTGGAGGCATATTTAGAAGTGAATTATGAGTCACATTTAAAGGCCTGTGCAATATCATGAGTTAGTGTTCAACTTTAAGAATGAATTCATGTTTCAGCCTATATCAGGGGAACAAAGCATGCACTTTAGATAATTTTATATGGCTCAGGCAAGTTGACAATCACTAAATTAAACTATCATGATACAGCTTGGTTAAATGATCCACTGATAAGTAATCAACACTCTACATGAGAAGCTGGGTTCAGTAACTTATGGCTCTTTACAAAAATTAATCTTATATGGCAAATTTTTGCTGCCAGTGGAGATATTTAAAATGTTTTAGCTGTTCTTGTAGTGGTGCTACATGAAGTTTTGAGCTGTGACCTCAGTTATTAGGAAAAAAATATACTTGGCTGCTTTAAAGGCAACAACGTTGATTGAGTGACTGAATAATATAAAGCAGAAACAGAAGTCAGTAGGAAAGATGGTGCCCTTCCCATTTTTTTTCTTCCAGCAAAGTGATTATGACCTTAAGAAACACCTACTGACCCTTGCAAGTGAAAAGATATAAAATCCTTTTCAATATTTCCTTTTCTGATTACATCCACTGTGACTTTAGCATATTCAGAGTAGATCCAGTTACTCCCACCAAAGTTTTTCTTATCAGTGGGTCCAGCCTTCTCTATGTTGTTCTCAAGTTAGCTTAGTTAAACTTACTAGGAAACTGTCATTTTGGTGTCTTTGCAACTACCCTTGATTGTTTTATAGTGACCAGAGTTATTTTGTTAATAATGGATCTGAGGTAATGACCAAGATTTGAGAAATTGCCTATTATAAGAGTTAAGAAAAACATTTGGAATCCACAGAATTAGTGAAATAATTCTTGATTATCTAAATTTAATACAAGAACTAGTGTAGTATCGTAGTGAAAAGAAAAAGGTTTCCTATTTTATATTTGAGTATTTTAATTGAATCTTAAAGCATTTAAATTTCTGCAAACCATTAATTTTGGCATTTTCATGATAAATGCTATGTGTTTTGAAAAATCAATATTAAAATTTAGCTTCAACGCATTCATGAAGAGAAACATAATGAAATCTTGATATATTATATACAAAAGACAAATCCCTGATCATTTCTTTTTATGCAAATGCATTTGATTTAGACATAATTCCCCAACATCACCATGAATTTCCATCTGTGTAACCCTGATGTTCTTAAGCCTAAGAACAGTCTGCCGTTACCTCATGCTCTGGGCTATATTCACTCTGCATGTATGGAAACTGTGACTATCTTAACACTTTAGATGACGATATGAATAACAATTGTTTGTTGATTTTATTCTCTATCTCCCTGGATAACCTGCTGTCTGCAAAGGCTGAATAAGTGGCAGATAGCTTTTGTCATCCCTTATCCAAGCTGTACACTTGTAAGGAAGAGCAGGGATAATCGCCTCAATCTAATTAGGGGTTAAAAGAGGCCATGACTGTGATGTGGCAGTGAGACACCTTACTGTAGCAATCCTGTTTGCATTAGAAAAATAAGGTTGTCATATTGATTATTCAAATTGGTTTATATTGGCCAAGACTCAATGGCTTGTATTGCAGCTGAAGCAGTTGAAGATCCCAGCTATTCACAGAAGACCTATGCCATAGCATATATTATATTGTTGCTTGTTTGCTAATTTGGGGTTTTAAGAATGAAGACAGAGTTTAATCAGGCGATTTAAAGGTTAAACTGACCATCAGAAACTGAAATTTAGCTTCCACCTGTGCAATGATTATGTAAATACCGAATGAGTAAAGATCCAGTGACATTTTAGGTCTCTAAACTGAAGACATTATGTATCAATATAAAAGCATTATTTAGAACCAGTTTAGTCTTTTGATGATGCATGTTTTGATGGTAATTGATATTAGTTAAAAGGATGTAGATTCTAAGACATTTGCCTTGCCTTCTCTCTTCCTGTTTCACTCCCCACTTCCTTTCAACCTATTCTCCTTTTCTTCACTTGAATATTTTGGACTTTGGATATGTTCTTGGAAGAGGAATAGTCATAGTGGCAGATAGAAACATGTGAAAATTTCTTGTACAAATCTTTTATCACTATTTCTCAAATGTCCTAGCCAACTGTTAAGTCCAGCTAAGTTGCTATGCATGGATAGCCTATATTCTGATATACATATCGAAGGCCTGTAGACATTTGATGCTTTTTCTGAAACCTCCATTATAGAACCAATTTCTAAAATGAGGAGTTAATATAATAGCCCCCTCCAGGGCTTCCCTGGTGGCGCAGTGGTTGAGAGTCAGCCTGCCGATACAGGGGACACGGGTTCATGCCCCCGTCCGGGAAGATCCCACATGCCGCGGAGCGGCTGGGCCCATTAGCCATGGTCACTGAACCTGCGCGTCCGGAGCCTGTGCTCCACAACGGGAGAGGCCACAGCAGTGAGAGGCCCGCGTACCAAAAAAAAAAAAAAAAAAAAAAATAGTCCCCTCCAGCAGTAGTCAGCTGTTTTTCTTTTGCTGTTTGCTTTCCCCTTTTTGAGTTATCACCATGATTCATGGAGTTTTTATTCAACGTGTTTCAGTCAGTTACAGTTGTTATTTTGTGGCTCAAATGGTAGCAGGTTTGATCATTAGGAAACTCTTCAAATTGGCTCTTGTGTCCTTTATACATGACTCCATTAGTTTTAACATGATTCTTTACATTGTGTTTCAGTCTCATATTGAACATTTTTTGTCCTAGACCCTGGAATCGTCACTTATCCAAATAACCATGGCTCCTTTTAGTCAGAAATGGTATTTAAAGATCAAAATATGATGTTGGTAGTGTTATTAGGGATGTCATTGCTTCAGTTTGAAAACATACTATGTTTCATTGAATCTAAGATGTGGCCAGTTGTAACTTTATGTACTACTAAGAAGGAAGAAAAAACCCCATTGCCTATTAATTTAAGACACCATCATGAGTTCATATTAATATTTTAAAATAAAATTTAATATTACAGAATTTTTACGTAAGGTTTAGTTTATTCATATATTTTTTTCTCTTTCAGTGAATGTGTTCCTAATAACATTAGCATAATTATTTGCTTTATTGTATGATATGCATGAAATGGATTTTAAAATAATATTCTTGAGTGTATAAAAATTAATATAAAAAGTATAAATAGAACTTTATCATCAGATCCAGCAGTAAGTTAAAAAAATAAGCCAAGAGTTAAATGTGGCTTATTCCAGGAATACAAAGATGATTTAATATTGTGAAATTTCTTAGTATAATTAGCAATAGTAATAGGTCAGAAGAGTTTAATGATGTCTACCTTTCTCCATTTCATTTATTTTTGATAATATAATTTATAGTTTAAGATCCAGGCTATTGTTATTATGTGATTTTTTTAAAATATAAGGTAAATTTTTCTTGAGGTGTAATTTTCATACAGTAAAATGTATATATCTTATGTATAGAATTCAGTAAATTGTAGCAGATACATTCACTTGTGTAACCCACATGCCATTCTTTTTTTTTTAAATAAATTTATTTATTTATTTTATTTTTGGCTGTGTTGGGTCTTTGTTGCTGCGCACGGGCTTTCTCTGGTTGCGGCGAGGGGGGGCTACTCTTTGTTGCGATGTGTGGGCTTCTCATTGTGGTGGCTTCTCTTGTTGAGGAGCACGGGCTCTAGGCGCACAGGCTTCAGTAGTTGTGGCGCATGGGCTTTAGTAGTTGCAGCGCGTGGGCTCAGTTTATGGTGCACAAGCTTAGTTGCTCCGTGGCACGTGGGACCTTCCCGGACCAGGGATCGAACCTGTGTTCCCTGCACTGGCAGGCGGATTCTTAATCACTGTGCCGCCAGGGAAGTCCCCCACATCTCATTCTTTTAAAAAGTTTTCTTATACTTCTTTGCAGTCCGTCCCTGCCCCCGCCCTCTGGAGTCAACCACTGTTCTAATTTCATTTACAATAGATTAGTTCTAGAATGTCATATAAATGGAATCATATAGTATGTACTCTTTTGTGTTTGGCTTCTTTTGCTCAGTATAATGTTTTTGAGATTTATCCACATTGTTGCATGTATTAGCAGTTTGTTCCTTTTATTTCTGACTAGTATTTCATTGTATGAATGTACCACAATTCGTTCTATTGAAGGATGTTTGGGTTGTTTTCACTTTGGAGGTATTATGAATAAAGCTGCCATGGACTTACTTGTATAAATCTTTGTGGAACGAATGTTTTCGGCTCTCTTGTGTAAATACCTAACAGTGAGTTTTTGTCTTCTGAGAATAAAGCAGCTATGAACATTTGTGTGCATGTTTCTGAAGGGACATATGTTTTCATTTCTTTTGGGTAAATAACTAGCAGTGGAATAGAAGGATTATGTGATAGGTCTGTGTTTAACTGCTAAACTGTTTTGCACAGTTGTTGTTTTAGTTTACATTTCCATAAACAATGTATGTTCCAGCAAGAAGTTTCAGTTTTTGCATGTCTTTGCCAATGTCTAATGTTATCAGACCTTTGAATTCCACCTCTTCTAATAGAATTGAAGTGAGTTTTACCTAATGATGACTAGTGATGTTGAACACTTTTTTATATGCTTATTTTGCCATTTGTGTATTTTCCCCTGTAAAGTAGATGTTCGAGCCTTTTATCCATTTTTCAAAAAAGATTATTCATCCTTTTATTACTGAGTCATTGGAATTTCTCACATATTCTGGGTTAAATACCTTTGTCAGGTATGTGTTGTGAATATTTTCTCCCAGTCTATGGCTTTTCCTGTTTATTTGTTACCAATGTTTTAAGATAAAAGGTAGTTTTATAATTGAAGTCCTATATGTCAGTTTTTTTCTTTATGTTTAGTACTTGTACCTTTTTTCTTACATGTAAAAAGCTAGAATCAGCTTGTCAAGTTCCACAAAAACCCTTGTTGGTACCTTGATTGTATTGCATCGAATCTATCGATATGTTTGGTGGGAATTCATATGTGTAAGATATTATGTTTACTATGGACATAATATACTTCTTCATTTATTTAGGACATAAAAACTTCTGAATAAAAAACAATTGTTTTCTTCTATAAAGGTTTTGCAAGTATTTTATTGAATTTATGCCTAATCTACCTTATGTATTTATTGTATTTATTCCTAGTATCCTTGTCTTATTTGGGATTTGAATGGGAATTCTGCTAATATTTTTCCATTGAGTATAATTTTATTCTGGTTTTGGGTAGATAGTATTAACTTTTTAACAAGTTTTCCTTCTATTCCTTGTTGGATAAAATTTTTTAGAAATCATTTATTTACATATTGATTTTTATCATAAAGTTTTTCTACATCAATTGAAATTATTTTATATTCTTTCTATTTTAATCTAGGAATGTGAATAATATTAACTGATTTTTCTGTTATTAATCTGCCCTTGCATTCCTGAGGTGAACTCAACTTACTCAATGTGTTATCTTTTTCTATATATTACTAGATTTGGTTTATTTATTTATTAGAATTTTTTTCTTTGTTTCTGGATGAGATTTGCCTGTAATTTTTCTTTCTCCAATATTAGTATCTAGGTTATACTAGCCTTGTAAAATGTAATGGGGAAGTCTGGCGGTGGATGTTGATAGTGGGGAAGCTGTGCATGTGGGGACAGTGTGCCTTCCAATCAATTTTGCTATGAACTTGAAACTGCTCTAAAATGAAAGTCTATTGAAAAATCTGATGTTGAATAGTTCATCATTTTTTATTCTCAGGAAAAAATTGTATAGGATTGAAATTATATATTCCTTGAATATTTGGTAGAACTAGCCTATAATAAAATTTAGGCCTAGTATTTCCATTGTGAGGGGTTTTAAACTACTTATTCAGGTTTCTTTTGATGGCTGTAGGACTATGAATGCTTTCTATCTCATCTTAAATCTGTTTTTGTAAGATTTCATTCTAGAAATTTGTCAGACAAATTTGTCTGAGCTTACAGATTTCTTCACATGATATTCTTTTATTGATTTTAAACCTCTACATCATTGGTCTATGCTCCATCCCCCTCTCCCTTTTAAATATTAATTCTGTCTATTGTCCCCTGCTCACTCTTCACTTCCTTTTTATATTCTTTATGAAAGAGAAACAAAAGCATCTCTTACTTCTTTGAAGATGACATTTTGTGCTAGATTATTTAGAACTCATTTTTAGAGGATTTCTTTTCCTGAATTATCTCTTTCTTTCCCACCCTAACTCTCATTCTGTTTTACATATGTCACGCCACATACTGCATATTTCTTTTGACAGCACTCAAATCATTGTTCCTTATGGAATATGTAGTTTTAAAGTTAGATAGAAATTACATTTCTTTTGTTATAGAAGTAAGCAGTATATGTTATATAGCATTCTGTTTCTTTTTTAATTTGAGTGGTGTTAATATCACTACTGATGAGGAATGGGAAATGAACAAGGAAGATTTCTTTCTATTTAGACCTTCCTGAGTATTCTACTTGATAAGAAGAGTTTTAGGTAAAAAAGTAAAAATGCTGAAAGAATTACTGATTTAAGGACAAGAGTTCTTGGATTGTATGTTCTCATCTTATAGATCTAGTTGTAACTGACTTTATTTCTTGGTCAGTATCATTTTACAGAAAGTACCAAATGTGATAACTATAAGTTTATTAGGCTTTCATTTATCAGAGTTGAACTGGCATATTTAAGCCTATTGGGAAATATATGATGGAATTTTTCGGATCATAGTGGCTAGGGAGAAAAAAATAGGATACTCTGTATCTTAACAGTGTGCAAGACAGCCCATTCAAAAAGAAATTTGGGGCTTCCCTGGTGGCGCAGTGGTTGAGAGTCTGCCTGCCGATGCAGGGGACATGGGTTCGTGCCCTGGTCCGGGAGGATCCCACATGCCTCAGAGCAGCTAGGCCCATGAGCCATGGCCACTGAGCCTGCGCATCTGGAGCCTGTGCTCCGCAATGGGAGAGGCCACAACAGTGAGAGGCTCGCGTACCGCAAAAAAAAAAAAAAAAGAAATTTTGCCATCAAAAATGCCAATGATACCTCTTTGAGAAAAATCAAGAGAGTAAACTACTTTTGCTAATATCCGAAGCTCAGAATGCTGAAAGAGTAATTGAGAGCCACCGTGGTATACACTCATACCATCACATCAAGATAGTGAATATTTCCATCAGCCACAGATGTTTCTCCTTGCCCCTCTGTAGTCCATTGTTCTCTCTACTCCAGCCCTAGGCAACTGTTAGTGTGCTTTCTGTCATTGTAAATTAGTTTATATTTTCTAGAATGTTATATAAATGGAATCACACAGTATGTACTCTTTTGTTTCTGGCTTTTTTCTTCTCAGCATTATGATTTTGCGATCATTCATGATGTTGGATGTATCAACAGTCAGTTCCTTTTGAATGATGAGTAGTGTTCTCTTATCTAAATCTATCACATTTTGTTTTTATAGTCATCTGTTAATAGATATTTGAGTTATTTCCCATTTTTGGCTATTACTACAGCTGTTATGAGTATTCAGGTAAAGTTCTTTAAGTAGACATGTGTTTTCTTTACCTAGAAAGTGAATGACTGGCTTGCTTGGAAGGATTAGATTTAACTTTTTAATAATGTAATTATAATTGCCAAATAATTTTCTTAGGGGGTTGTACCATTTTACATCTACATGACTGGTGTATGAGATCTCAAGTTTTCCAGAGCCTTACCAACAATTGATACTGTAGTTCTTTTTAATTTTGCCCATTCTGATGGGTTTGTACATGTATCCTGGTATGGATTTAATTTTCATTTTTCTGATGGTAGATAATGTTGAGCATCTTTTCTCTGTTTTTTGACCATTTGTATGTCTTCTTTTGTGTAGTGTCTGATCAGTTTTTTCCTATTAAAAAAAACTTTTATGATACAATCAACATACAATAAACTTCACAGATTTTAAAGTATGCAATTCGATATTTTTTGATTTTGTGTATTTACCTGTGACACTGTCATTACCATCAAGATAATGAACCTATCCTTCATCACCAGAGGCTTACTCATGCTCCTTTGTAATCCCTTCTTCCTGCTCTACTTGCTCTTCCTCATGCATTTACTGTCACTCTAGATTAGTTCACATTTCCTAGGGCTTTATATAAATGTAGTTATACAGTATATATTCTTTTTGTCTGGCTTCTTTCATTCAGCATAATTGTTCTGAGAGTCATCGATGATGTTGCATGTATCATTTTTCTTTATTGCTGAATGGTATTCCATTGTATGTATATGAAGCAATTTGTTTTCTCAGTCATCTATTGATGGATATTTAGGTTGTTTCCAGTTTGGGGCTATTATAAAACAAGATGCTATGAAAACTCATGTACAAATCTATTTATGGACATATACTTTCATTTCTTTTGTCAGTAGAAGGGCTGGATCATATGGTAGGTTTGTGCTTAATTTCTAAAGAAATTGCCAAACTGTTTTCCCAAGTGGTTGTACCTTATACAGTTCTGCCAACAGTGCGTGAATGTTCCAGTTACTCCACATCCTCATCAAAACTAGCTATGTGTGGTTAGTCTTTCATTTTAGACATTCTGAAAGGTGTGTAGTGGTACCTCATTATGGTTTTAATTTACATTTCCCTGATAACTAATTGTGTTGAAAAATTTTCATGTTCTTATTTGCCACCTGCATGTATTTCTTGGTGAAGTATCTGTTCACATCTTTTGCTCATTTTTTTTTTTTGTATTGGGTTGTTGCCTTATTATTAAGCTTGGAGAGTTCTTTGTATATTCAAGATTCAGCTACTCTATTAGATGTATGCTGTAGCTTTTCTTCATTCACTAGGAGTGCCTTTTGAAGGACAGAAGTTTTTAGTTTTGATGAAGTTCAGTTAATTCATTTATTATTTTATAGATCATGCTTTTGGTATTGACTTAAGACATCTTTGCCTAACCAAAGGCCACAAAGGCTTTCTTCTGTTGTCTTCCACAAGTTTTATACATTTAGGTCTGTGGTCTATTTTGAGATAAAATTTGAGTATAGTATGAGTTATGGATCAACGTTCATTTTTTCTTTTTGCATATTGAAAATTCAGTATTTCCAGCATCATTTTTTTGATGGGACTATCTTTCCTTTATTGAATTGCCTTTGTATTTTTGTAATAAAATCAGTTGTCCACAAATGCATAGGTATTGTGTTCTGCTGAAATACTTGTCTATCTTGATGCCAGTACCACACTGTTTTGATTATTGTACCATTATAATACTTAGCCTCATGTAGTCACAGCCTTCCAACTTTATTCTTTTTTCAAGGGTGTTTTTGCTATCTTAGGTCCTTTGTATTACCATATGAACTTTGTAATCATCCTCTCAATCTCTACAAAGTACCCTACTTACATTTTGATTGGGATTGCATTGAATCTGTAGATCAATTTGGAGAGAATTAACATCTTAATGATATTGAGTCTTCTGACCCCCTCACAAGATGTATTTCTCCATTTATTGAGGTCTCATCAGTGTTTTGTAGCTTACATTTTAGGGGCCTATGATATTTTCTTTTTTCATATTTATCCTGAAGTATTTCATATTTTTGATAATACTGTAAATTTATAAATATATATTTTTTCAATTTCTGTTTCTAGTATACAGAAATACAGTTGAATTTGGTATATTGATCTTGTATCCTTCCACCTCATTAAACTCATATCATTCTAGTTGCTTTTTTATAGATTCTTTAAGATTTTCTACATAAATGATCATATCTGCAATAAAGGCAGTTTTGCTCATTTCCAATCAGGATGCTGTTTATTTCTTTTTCTTGCCTGATTGCTCAGGCTAGAGCCTCCATTGCGACCTTGAATAGAAGTGGTAAGATGATTGGACATCCTTGTCTGGTTTCTGATCTTAGTCAGCATTCAGTCTTTTTCACCATTATGTATGATGTTAGGTGGAAGATTTTGGTAAATGCCTTTTGTCAGGTTAAGGAAGTGCCCTTCTAGTCCTAGTTTGCTGAGTTTTTTAGTGATAGATGTTGGATTTCGTCAAGTGCTATTTTTGTGACTACTGAGATTATCATATTTTTTCCTTATCTAATTGTTAATATGGTGAATTACATTGATTTTCAAATATAAAACACTTTTGCATTTACAGTATAAAACTCCACTTGGTCACGATGCATTATCTTTTTTGTATATTGTTGCATTTGATTTGCTAAAATTATGTTTATAACTTTTGCATCTGTCTTCTGTAAGGAATATTGGTCTGCAGATTTATTTTCTTGTAATTTTCTTTGTATTTGGTCTCAGGGTAATGCTGGCGTCAGAGAATGAGTTGGGAAGTATTATTTATTTCCCAATTTTCTGGAAGAGTTTGTATAGGATTGGTGTTCTTTCTTAAGTATTTGATAAAATCCAGGAGTGAGACCATTTGGACCTGGATTTTTCTTTGTGGAATGGCTTTTGACTAAAAATTAAATTTCTTTAGTAGAGAAATTAGTAACAAATTAGAGAAATACTGTTACTCAGTTTATTTCTTCTTGAGTGAGCTTTGGTAGTTTGTCTTTCATGGGGTTAGTTTATTTTACCTAAGTTATTGAATGTATAGACATAAAGCTGTTTGTAAAGTTTCTTTTTATCCTTTTAATATCTGTAGTATCTATACTGATGTCACTTCATTCATTCCTGATATTGATAATTTGTGTTTTCTCTCTTTTTTTCTCATCAGTCTGCGTAGAGGTTTACCAATTTTATTGATTTTCTCAAAGAACCAGCTTTAGGTTCATTGCTTTCCTCTATAGTTTTTCTGTTTTCTGTTTCATTGCTTTTCACATCGAATTGTATTATTTCCTTTTTACTGCTTATGTTGGGTTTAATTTGTTGTTGTTGTTGTTTTAGTTTCTTAAGGTATAAACTGAGGCCATTGATTTTAGACCTTTTATCTTTTCTCCTGTAGGTACTTAGTGCCAAATATCTTCTCCTTCAGTAGCACCCGTAGGTTCTGATATGCTGTGTTTTCATTTTCATTCAGTTCAAATAATTTCTCATTTAATTTTGATTTATTCTTTGGCCAGGGGTTATTTGAAAGTGTGGTATTTAGTTTCCAGATATTTTGGGATTTTCTAGACATCTTTTTGTAACTCATTTCTAATTTACTTTCATTGTGTGAAGGAGCATACTTTGATGTAAATCCTTTAAATTTATTGAGACATTTTATGGCTCAGAATATGTTCTATTTTAGTGAATGTTTTGAAAAACATTGTGTATTCTGTTTGTTATTTCATGGAGTATTCTGTAAATGTCAATTGGGTGAAGTTGGTTGATAGTGTAGTCACATCTGTTATGTCCTTGCTGATTTTCTTTCCACTTGTTCTATCAAATATTGAGAAGAAAGGAACTGAAATCTCCAACCACATTCTGGATTTGCCTGGATATTTTTGCAATCCAAAAATATTCTTAAAGCTTTGCTCTGGGATGCAGTTAATAGGAGAAAATTTGGTCCTCTTAGGTCTCGCTGTTATGATATGTTAGGGAGGTCTGAAGAAGCACTCAGTCTGGTGTTAACTATTCCCCACAACTGAAATATGAACTTGTTGAGGATTCTAACCAGTGCTTTGTGCATTATGAGTTTTCCTTGTCTGATTTGTTGGAACAGGCATTCTTTCCCACTTTGTGTGAGCACCAGGCTCTGATATACAATTCTTTGGGATTTGTGTTCCTTCATTACAGGCATACACTAATTAGTACTTTGCTGAGTATACAAAGGGGATTCTCAATAGATTTCCAGAGTTCTGTCTCTGTGCTACTCTCTCCACTCCTATACTCTGTCTTATAAACTCTCTAGCTGCTTTAGTCTCCATGGAATCTTAGCTCTCTTGTCTCCTTAAATTGAGTCATTTGCCAGGCTCTACCTGGGTTCTATCTGTAGTAGTAATTTTTTTTTCGCTGTAGTAATCCTTGTTTCTCTGAAGTTTCTCTTCTCAAATATTGATGTATTTATCCTAGCTTTTTTATTATTAAGGACTGCATATCCCATCTTTTTTTTGTCTTCTCTGTTCAGTTTGCTCTTTATATTTAATTTGAGGTTCCTTTTTTTTCTTTTACATCTGTATTGGAGTATAACTGCTTTACAATGGTGTGTTAGTTTCTGCTTTATAACAAAGTGAATCAGCTATACATATACATATGTTCCTGTATCTCTTCCCTCTTGCGTCTCCCTCCCTCCCACCCTCCCTATCCCACCCCTCCAGGCGGTCAAAAGCACCGAGCTGATCTCCCTGTGCTATGCAGCTGCTTCCCACTAGCTATCTACCTTACATTTGGTAGTGTATATATGTCCATGCCTCTCTCCCGCTTTGTCACAGCTTACCCTTCCCCCTCCCCATATCTTCAAGTCCATTCTCTACTAGGTCTGTTTCTTTATTCCTGTCTTACCCCTAGGTTCTTCATGACATTTTTTTTGTCTTAAATTCCATATATATGTGTTAGCATATGGTATTTGTCTTTCTCTTTCTGACTTACTTCACTCTGTATGACAGACTCTAGGTCTATCCACCTCATTACAAATAGCTCAATTTCGTTTCTTTTTATGGCTGAGTAATATTCCATTGTATATATGTGCCACATCTTCTTTATCCATTCATCCGATGATGGACACTTAGGTTGTTTCCATCTCCGGGCTATTGTAAATAGAGCTGCAAAGAACATTATGGTACATGACCCTTTTTGAATTTTGGTTTTCTCAGAGTATATGCCCAGTAGTGGGATTGCTGGGTCATATGGTAGTTCTATTTGTAATTTTTTAAGGACCCTCCATACTGTTCTCCATAGTGGCTGTACCAATTCACATTCCCACCAGCAGTGCAAGAGTGTTCCCTTTTCTCCACACCCTCTCCAGCATTTATTGTTTCTACATTTTTTGATGATGGCCATTCTGATTGATGTGAGATGATACCTCATTGTAGTTTTGATTTGCATTTCTCTAATGATTAGTGATGGTGAGCATTCTTTCATGTGTTTGTTGGCAGTCTGTATATCTTCTTTGGAGAAATCTCTATTTAGGTCTTCTGCCCATTTTGGATTTGGTTTTTTTTTTGTTGTTGTTGTTATTGAGCTGCATGAGCTGCTTATAAATTTTGGAGATTAATCCTTTGTCAGTTGCTTCATTTGCAAATATTTTGTCCCATTCTGAGGGTTGTCTTTTGGTCTTGTTTATGGTTTCCTTTGCTGGGCAAAAGCTTTGAAGTTTCATGAGGTCCCATTTGTTTATTTTTGTTTTTATTTCCATTTCTCTAGGAGATGGGTCAAAAATGATCTTGCTGTAATTTATGTCATAGAGTGTTCTGCCTATGTTTTCCTCTAAGAGTTTTATAGTGTCTGGCCTTACATTTAGGTCTTTAATCCATATTGAGCTTATTTTTGTGTATGGTGTTAGGGAGGGATCTAATCTCATACTTTTACATGTAGCTGTCCAGTTTTCCCAGCACCACTTATTGAAGAGGCTGTCCTTTCTCCGCTGTACATTCCTGCCTCCTTTATCAAAGATAAGGTGACCATATGTGTGTGGGTTTATCTCTGGGCATTCTATCCTGTTCCATTGATCTATATTTCTGTTTTTCTGCCAGTACCATACTGTCTTGATTACTGTACCTTTGTAGTATAGTCTGAAGTCAGGGAGCCTGATTCCTCCAGCTCCATTTTTCATTCTCAAGATTGCTTTGGCTATTCGGGGTCTTTTGTGTTTCCATACAAATTGTGAAATTTTTTGTTCTAGTTCTGTGAAAAATGCCAGTGGTTGTTTGATAGGGATTGCATTGAATCTGTAGATTGCTTTGGGTAGTAGAGTCATTTTCACTATGTTGATTCTTCCAATCCAAGAACATGGTATATCTCTCCATCAATCTGTATCATCTTTAATTTCTTTCATCAGTGTCTTATAATTTTCTGCATACAGGTCTTTCGTCTCCTTAGGTAGGTTTACTCCTAGATATTTTATTCTTTTTGTTGCAGTGGTAAATGGGAGTGTTTTCTTGATTTCACTTTCAAATTTTTCATCATTAGTGTATAGAAATGCCAGAGATTTCTGTGCATTAATTTAGTATCCTGCTACTTTACCAAATTCATTGATTAACTCTAGTAGTTTTCTGATAGCATCTTTAGGATTCTCTATGTATAGTAACATGTAATCTACAAACAGTGACCGCTTTACTTCTTCTTTTCCGATTTGGATTCCTTTTATATCCTTTTTCTCTGATTGCTGTGGCTAAAACTTCCAAAAGTATGTTGAATAAGAGTGGTGAGAGTGGGCAAACTTGTCTTGTTCCTGATCTTAGTGGAAATGCTTTCAGTTTTTCACAATTGAGGATGATGTTGGCTGTGGGTTTGTCATATATGGCCTTTATTATGTTGAGGAAAGTTCCCTCTATGCCTACTTTCTGGAGGGTTTTTATCATAAATGGGTGTTGAATTTTGTCAAAAGCTTCCTCTGCATCTATTGAGATGATCATATGGTTTTTCTCCTTCAATTTGTTAATATGGTGTATCACGTTGATTGATTTGCATATATTGAAGAATCCTTGCATTCCTGGAATAAAGCCTACTTGATCATGGTGTATGATCCTTTTATTGTGCTGTTGGACTCTGTTTGCTCATATTTTGTTGAGGATTTTTGCATCTATGTTCATCAGTGATATTGGCCTGTAGTTTTCTTTCTTTGTGACATCCTTGTCTGGTTTTGGTATCAAGGTGATGGTGGCCTTGTAGAATGAGTTTGGGAGTGTTCCTCCCTCCGCTATATTTTGGAAGAGTTTGAGAAGGATAGGTGTTAGCTCTTCTCTAAATGTTTGATAGAATTCGCCTGTGAAACCATATAGTCCTGGGCTTTTGTTTGTTGGAAGATTTTTAATCACAGTTTCAATTTCAGTGCTTGTGATTGGTCTGTTCATATTTTCTGTTTCTTCCTGATTCAGTCTTGGCAGGTTGTGCATTTCTAAGAATTTGTCCATTTCTTCCAGGTTGTCCATTTTATTGGCATAGAGTTGCTTGTAGTAACCTCTCATGATCTTTTTTATTTCTGCCGTGTCAGTTGTTACTTCTCCTTTTTCATTTCTAATTCTATTGATTTGAGTCTTCTCCCTTTTTTTCTTGATCAGTCTGGCTAGAGGTTTATCAATTTTGTTTATCTTCTCAAAGAACCAGCTTTTAGTTTTATTGATCTTTGCTATCGTTCCCTTCATTTCTTTTTCATTTATTTCTGATCTGATTTTTATGATTTCTTTCCTTCTGCTAAATTTGGGGGTTTTTTGTTCTTCTTTCTCTAATTGCTTTAGGTTCAAGGTTAGGTTGTTTATTTGAGATGTTTCCTGTTTCTTTCTTTTTTTTTTTTCTTTTGTGGTACGTGGGTCTCTCACTGTTGTGGCCTCTCCCGCTGCGGAGCACAGGCTCCGGATGCGCAGGCTTAGCAGCCATGGCTCACGGGCCCAGATGCTCTGCCAAATGTGGGATCCTTCCAGACTGGCGCACGAACCCGTGTCCCCTGCATTGGCCACAGACCCTCAACCACTGTGCCACCAGGGAAGCCCTCCTGTTTCTTAAGGTAGGATTGTATTGCTATAAACTTCCCTCTTTGAAGTGCTTTTGCTGCATCCCATAGGTTTTGGGTTGGCGTGTCTCCATTGTTATTTGTTTCTAGCTATTTTTTTATTTCCTCTTCAATTTTTTCAGTGATCACTTCTTTATTAAGTAGTGTATTGTTTAGCCTCCATGTGTGTGTATTTTTTACAGATCTTTTCCTGTAATTCATATCTAGTCTCATAGCGTTGTGGTCGGAAAAGGTACTTGATACAATTTCAATTTTCTTAAATTTACCAAGGCTTGATTTGTGACCCAAGATATGATCTATCCTGGAGAATGTTCCATGAGCACTTGAGAAAAATGTGTATTCTGTTGTTTTTGGATGGAATGTCCTATAAATATCAATTAAATCCATCTTGTTTAATGTATCATTTAAAGCTTGTGATTCCTTATTTATTTTCATTCTGGATGATCTGTCCATGGGTGAAAGTGGGGTGTTAAAGTCCCCTACTATGAATGTGGTACTGTCAATTTCCCCTTTTATGGCTGTTAGTATTTGCCTTATGTATTGGGGTGCTCCTATGTTGGGTGCATAAATATTTACAATTGTTATATCTTCTTCTGGATCGATCCCTTGATCATTATGTAGTGTCCTTCTTTGTCTCTTCTAATAGTCTTTATTTTAAAGTCTATTTTGTCTAATATGAGAATTGCTACTCCAGCTGTCTTTTGGTTTCCATTTGCATGGAATATCTTTTTCCATCCCCTTACTTTCAGTCTGTATGTGTCTCTAGGTCTGAAGTGGGTCTCTTGTAGACAGCATATATATGGGTCTTGTTTTTGTATCCATTCAGCCAATCTTTGTCTTTTGGTGGGAGCATTTAGTCCATTTACATTTAAGGTAAATATCGATATGTATGTTCCTATTTCCATTTTCTTAATTGTTTTGGGTTCGTTATTATAGGTCTTTTCCTTCTCTTGTGTTTCTTGTCTAGAGAAGTTCCTTTAGCATTTGTTGTAGAGCTGGTTTGGTGGTGCTGAACTCTCTCAGCTTTTGCTTGTCCGTAAACGTTTTAATTTCTCCATCAAATCTGAATGAGATCCTTGCTGGGTAGAGTAATCTTGGTTGCAGGTTTTTCTCCTTCATCACTTTCAGTATGTCCTGCCACTCCCTTCTGGCTTTCAGGATTTCTGCTGAGAGATCAGCTGTTAACCTTATGGGGATTCCCTTGTGTCTTATTTGTTGTTTTTCCCTTGCTGCTTTTAATATGCTTTCTTTGTATTTAATTTTTGACAGTGTGATTAATATGTGTTGGCTTATTTCTCCTTGGATTTATCCTGTCTCGGACTCTCTGTGCTTCCTGGACTTGATTAACTATTTCCTTTCCCATATTAGAGAAGTTTTCAACTATAATCTCTTCAAATATCTTCTCAGTCCCTTTTTCCCTTCTTCTTCTGGAACCCCTATAATTGTAATGTTGGTGCGTTTAATGTTGTCCCAGAGGTCTCTGAGACTGTCCGCCATTATTTTCATTCTTTTTTCTTTATTCTTCTCTGCCATAGCTATTTCCACTATTTTATCTTCCAGGTCACTTATCCGTTCTTCTGCCTCAGTTATTCTGCTATTGATCCCATTTAGAGTATTTTTAATTTCATTTATAGTGTTGTTCATCGTTGCTTGTTTCATCTTTAGCTCTTCTAGTTCCTTGTTAAATGTTTCTTGCATTTTCTCTATTCCATTTCCAAGATTTTGGGTCATCTTTACTATCATTATTCTGAATTCCTTTTCAGGTAGACTCCCTATTTCCTCTTCATTTGTTTTTTCTGGTGGGTTTTTACCTTGTTCCTTCATCTGCTGTGTGTTTTTCTGTCTTTTCATTTTGCTTATCTTAACTGTGTTTGGGGTCTCTGTTTTGCAGGCTGCAGGTTCGTAGATCCCGTTGTTTTTGGTGTCTGTCCCCAGTGGCTAAGGTTGGTTCAGTGGGTTGTGTAGGCTTCCTGGTGGAGGGGACTAGTGCCTGTGTTCTGGTGGATGAGGCTGGATCTTGTCTTTGTGGTGGGCTGGTCCACGTGTGGTGGTGTGTTTTGGGGTGTCTGTGGACTTATTATGATTTTAGGCAGCCTCTCTGCTAATGGGTGGGATTGTGTTCCTGTCTTGCTAGTTGTTTGGCATAGGGTGTCCAGCACTGTAGCTTACTGGTCGTTGAGTGAAGCTGGGTGCTGGTGTTGAGATGGAGATCTCTGGGAGATTTTCGCCATTTGAGGTTATGTGGAGCT
Source organism: Lagenorhynchus albirostris (assembly GCF_949774975.1). NCBI lineage: Eukaryota > Metazoa > Chordata > Mammalia > Artiodactyla > Delphinidae > Lagenorhynchus > Lagenorhynchus albirostris. The sequence goes on from NC_083099.1 coordinate 39,605,804, forward strand.
GGGAGGTCTCTTGTGGACCAGTGTCCTGAAGTTGGCCCTCCCACCTGAGAGGCACAGCACTGACTCCTGGCTGTAGCACCAAGAGCCTTTTATCCACACGGCTTAGAATAAAAGGGAGAAAATGTAGAAAGAGAGAATTAGTAGAAGTAGAGGAGAAAGAAAGAAAGAAAGGAGGGAGGGAGGATGGAAGGAAGGAAGAAGGGAAGGAAGGAAAAGAAAGAAAAGAAAAAGATAAAGTAACATAAAGTAAGATAAAATAAAATAAAGTTATTAAAATAAAAAATAATTATTAAGGAAAAAAAAAGAAAAAAAAAACGGATGGATAGAACCTTAGGATAAATGGTGGAAGCAAAGTTATACAGACAAAATCTCACACAGAAGCATACACATACACACTCACAAAAAGAGGAAAAGGGGAAAAAAACCATAACTCTTGCTCTCAAAGTCCTCCTCCTAAATTTGGGATGATTCGTTGCCTATTCATGTATTCCACAGATGCAGGGTACATCAAGTTGATTGTGGAGCTTTAGTCCGCTGCTTCTGAGGCTGCTGGGAGGGATTTCCCTTTCTCTTTTTTGTTCTCACAGCTCCCAAGGGCTCAGCTTTGGATTTGGCCCCGCCTCTGCGTGTAGGTCGCCGGAGGGCATCTGTTCTTCGCTCAGACAGGCCGGGGTTAAAGGAACTGCTGCTTCGGGGACTCTGGCTCACTCTGATCGGGGGGAGGGAGTGGTACGGAGTGCAGTTCGAGCCTGCGGTGGCAGAGGCCGGCAGACATTGCACTAGCCTGAGGTGCGCCGTGCATTCTTCCGGGGAATTTGTCCCTGGAACCCGGGACCCTGGCAGTGGTGGGCTGCACAGGCTCTCCCGAAGGGGGGTGTGGATAGTGACCTGTGCTTGCACACAGGCTTCCTGGTGGTGGCAGCAGCAGCCTTAGCGTCTTATGCCTGTCTCTGGGGTCCGCCCTTTTAGCCGCGGCTCGCGCCCGTCTCTGGAGCTCCTTTAAGCAGCGCTCTCAATCCCCTGTCCTCGCGCACCAGGGAACAAAGAGGGAAGAAAAAGTTTCTTGCCTCTTCAGCAGGTTCAGACTTTTTCCTCGACTCCCTCCTGGCTAGCCGTGGTGCTCCAACCCCCTGCAGGCTGTGTTCACGCCTCCAACCCCAGTCCTCTCCCCGCGATCCGTCGGAAGCCCGAGCCTCAGCTCCTAGCCCCACCCACCCCGGTGGGTGAGCAGACAAGCCTGTCCGGCTGGTGAGTGCTGGTCGGCACCGATCCTCTGTGTGGAAATCTGTCCGCTTTGCCCTCCGCACCCCTGTTGATGTGCTCTCCTCTGCGGCTCCAAAGCTTTCCCCCTCTGCCACCCGCAGTCTCCACCCGCAAAGGGGCTTCCTAGTGTGTGGAAACCTTTCCTCCTTCACAGCTCCCTCCCACTGGTGCAGGTCCCGTCCCTATCCTTTTGTCTCTGTTTATTCTTTTTTTGTTTTGCCCTACCCAGGTATGTGGGGAGTTTCTTGCCTTTTGGGAGGTCTGAGGTCTTTTGCCAGTGTTCAGTAGGTGTTCTGTAGGAGTTGTTTCACGTGTAGATATATTTCTGGTTTGTTAATATGGCTGCAGTTGGAGGCCTCAGTTTCTTGCCACATGGATCTCTCCTTAGGGCTGCTTGAGTGTCCTCATGACATGGCAGCTGGCTTACCCCAGGATGAGTGATCCGGCCGCTGCCCGCACAACTGTCGCGCCTTTGGCTGCCTCCTGGGCCCCTCCAGAGCCGGGAGCCTCAGTGAGGCCGCCCTCCCCTCAGGTTCCATGGCAGTTCTGTGACGGCGGAGGGAAGAGACCCCGAGCTGAGAGTTCCAGCTCTTCGGAAACAAGGGCTCTGTTGTCGTCGCAGGGGGTGGGACCACTCTGCCCCGAGGTCTTCCGGGGGGGTGAGGATCTTCTTGACAGCCTTATGTTTAGGGCTTTTTTTTTAAAATTCAGTTTTGACTGTGCCTTTTAGTTGGATTGTTTAGTTTTTTATTGTTTATTTTTTTATCTAGTATATTTATTGATATAGTTGTGTGTATATATCTCTTATTTTGCTTAGATTTGCTTCAATTATCTCATACATTTTTTCTTCTTTCTTGTTAGTAAAATAATTTTTAGTATTTCATTTAAACTTCTTTGTTTTTCAAGCTATATCTCCTTGTATTATTTTTAGTTGTTACACCGTAGATTACATCTTTAACTTATCCCATTAAAGTGCATCTTCAATTCATTCCATTCTAGTTCAACTTTTCCCATTTTACTTATCCCAAGCAATAGTGTCTTTATTTCACCTTCAATTTTGAAAAATAGTTTTTTGTGATATACAGTTCTTGATTGACAATTTTTTCTTTCATCACTTCAAATGCTGTTCTGGCTTTCATAGTTTCGTTTGTAAAGTTAGCTGTAATATTATAATTGTTCCTTTATGTAAAGTATTTTTGTTCTCTGGCCTTTTTCTTGTTTTCTCTTTATCTTTGGCTTTTAGCTGTTTTACTGTCATGCATGTAAGAATGGTTTTCTTTATGTTTATCCCACTTGTTCAGTGAACTTTCTGCCTATGTAATTTTTTTTTCTCTTTCTTTCACAGCTGTATTGTCAAGAATTGAATAAACTTAGTGCCTTAAAAATGTGGTCTGTTGGCAAAGAGAACATAGCTACTGGTGCAGAAGTGCACATTTAAGGAAAAATTTTACCTTTTTTTTAAATTGAAGTGTAGTTGATTTATAATGTGCTAGTTTCAGGTATACAGCAAAGTGATTCTCATATATATATATATATATATATATATATATATATATATGAATATATCCACTCTGTATATATATATATATATGAATATATCCACTCTGGATATATATATATATTTCCCCCCCCCCAACTCTTTTCCCTTGTTTGGGAACTTATTTCTTAAAATGTTCTGTTTGTTCATATCTTCCCTTCCTCTTGGTATTCCACTTACACATATGTTGGACTGCTTGCTGTTGTTCCATAGATCTCTTGAGGTCCTGTTCATTATCCTTTTTTTTTTCCTTCTTTTTGTACTCCAGATTGGGTAACATATTGATCTATCTTTAAAGTTCACTGATTTTTGTTTTGCTCTTTTGTATCTTTTTTTTTTTACATCTTTATTGGAGTATAATTGCTTTACAATCGTGTGTTAGTTTCTGCTTTATAACAAAGTGAATCAGTGATACATATACATACGTTCCCATATCTCTTCCCTCTTGCATCTCCCTCCCTCCCACCCTCCCGCTCTTTTCTATCTTATCCTTTTTTTTTTTTTAAATATATTTTTGTCTGTGTTGGGTCTTCATTGCTGTGTGGGGGCTTTCTCTAGTTGCAGCGAGCAGTTGCTACTGTTTGTTGCATTGCGTGGGATTCTCATTGTGGTGGCTTGTGTTTGTTGTGAAGCATGGGCTCTAGGTGCGTAGGCACGCAGGCTCAGTAGTTGTGGCACATCGGCTTAGTTGCTCTGTGGCATCTTCCCGGATCAGGGCTCGAACCCTTGTCCCCTGCATTGGCAGGTGGATTCTTAACCACTGCACCACCCCAGAAGTCCCTTTTCTATGTTATCCTGACCTCATTTAGTGAATTTTTATTTCAGTGTTTCTTTTAGCTTTTGAATATCCTTTTCAAAAAAATATAGTTTCTATACTGCTGATGTGATTTCCTATCTGTTCCTTCATTGCCACTATTTTTTCCTTCAATATCTGAACAATTTGTAATAGCTGCCAAGAAATCCCTGTATGCTAAAATTATCAGTAATATCTGATTGACTCATAGTTTATGTTCACTTTTTTTTTTTTTTTGCGGTACGCGGGCCTCTCACTGTTGTGGCCTCTTCCGTTGCGGAGCACAGGCTCTGGACGCGCAGGCTCAGTGGCCATGTCTCACGGGCCTAGCCACTCTGCGGCACGTGGCATCCTTCTGGACCAGGGCACGAACCCGTGTCCCCTGCATCGGCAGGTGGACTCTCAACCACTGCGCCACCAGGGAAGCCCTATGTTCACTTTTGTTCTATATGATTCACGCTTACTTAATTGTTTATTTGCATGTCTAGTTATTTTTACTTAAAAATTGAACATTTTAGCCACTCTGGATTCAGTTGTGCTCTTTGGGGGATTATTGTCTTATTTTGTGTTGTTTTGTTTTTGCCCGTTTCTCATTTGAAACTGTAAAATTTCCCTCCATGTGTCTCAGCAGTATCCAATATTCGTATATTGTTATGGTTTCCCACTGCTGCTTTATCAGTCTGGTTCTTGAGGTGGTTGGGGTAGTCTCTTCTGTTCTTTGGTTGTCAGCCAAGAATTTAGGTTGAGATAGAGCTCATCTTGTCTGCTTTTCTTCTGTAGATGATTCCCTAATTTTCAGCTACTCTACTGACCTTACAATTTATACTTCGATGCTTCAAGTACATTCTACTTCAGTTTTCTCCCACCAGAGATGTTCATTGCCTTAATGGGTTCTGGCTGCTGTAACAAAATACCACAGATTGAGTGACTTAAACAACAAACATTTTTTTCTCATAGTTCTGGAGACTGAAAGTATGAGATCAAAGTACCAGCATGGTCGATATCTGGTGGATGAGGACCATTTCCTTGGTTTGCAGATGGCTGCCTTCTTCCTGTATCCTCACATGGTGAGGGAGGGCTCTGGTCTCTTTCCCACCTTATAAGGGCAATAATTCAATCATGGAGGATCTACCCTCATGACCTCATCTAAACCTAATCACCACCAAAAGGCTCTACCTCCAAGTACAATCACATTGGAGATAAGGGTTTCAACATATGAGTTTTGGGGGGCCACATTCAGTTCACAACACACATGTTTGGGGGATGCATTCAATTACAAAAAGCATCCAGTACATTTCTCTCTAATCTCTATATAATGTTTTACTGGATTCCCAGAATATTTCCCCAACTCTGTGTAGTTTAGCTGTCAGTCAGGGATTTGGACAGAATTTATATTCAGACTTGGGTCATACTCCTTCTTTGATTCTCTTGCTGCCAGCATTTCCCCCTTTAAATTTCCTGTGCTCTTTTAGCCCTAAACTCTGAGCCTGGCACCTTGAGCTACAAGGTGGTGGTTTTCTGCTATTAAGTTTCTGCAGCCACAGCTATGATGGACAGGAGTGCCCTCATACCAGAAAGCCACAGAATGGTGATTATTTTCATTTCCAGGTGAAATTTTTGAGATTAAACTCTTCTTGGTGGTTTTTTTGGAGGCTGTCCAGTGTCTTTGAATAAATTTTTTTTTACTACATTTTACAATTTTTATCTGTTGGAAGTTTTGTTCCACCATTTATTTCTTCAGTTTCATTAGAGTTACTCTTAATTTTTTTAAAATATATGTTTTGGATTATAATTGCTTTACAATGTTGTGTTAGTTTCTGCTGTAAAACAAAGTGAACCAGCTATATGTATACCTATAACCCCTTCCTCATGAGCCTCCCTCCCACACTCCCCAGGTAATCTTAATTTTAATCTTAAAATTGCATTGTAACAAAACCTTTAAAATAAAGATACTGTGACATGAGAGCATTTTTACGCTAAAACTTTAATTTGTGTATTATTACTGATAGTTTAAAAATGCATAGAATTCTTCAAAGAACATTTTATTAATCACAGTAGATTTTCCCTTTTGTTTTAAAAATTGAAAATATAATCTCTGAGGTATTTACTTTTCATTCAAAGTAATGAGTCAATAGCTTTGGAAATGATGGGATCAAAATTTTGGCTGAAGATTATTTTATGTTTCCATCTTCAAGAGACTTTTATTTGCTAAATGTTTCAGTCGCTTTTTTTTTTTTTTTTTTTCGTGGTACGTGGGCCTCTCACTGTTGTGGCCTCTCCTGTTGCGGAGCACAGGCTCTGGACACGCAGGCTTAGTGGCCATGGCTCACGGGCCTAGCTGCTCTGCGGCATGTGGGATCTTCCTGGACCAGGGCACGAACCCGTGTCCCCTGCATCGGCATGCGGGCTCTTAACCACTGTGCCACCAGGGAAGCCCTCAGTCGTTTGTATGTAGAGATTTCTGTGCTGATGTGAGTGTATATAAATTTAGAAAGATTATAGTAAAAGTTTTGCTCCCTTGGGTATTGGGGAATTAATTTTTCTGGTTAGTTTTTTTTTTTTATTGCCGAGATTTCACTCTTTTAAAGTAGAAATTTTTCTCTTCAAGTGTTTTTCCAGAATATGAAAATATATATATTCATTATAAAATATCAGAATTATTGAGGAGAGTAAGAAAAGGCAATAAAAGTTACCCATAACATCTCTCACAAAAAAGGGTTGTTTACATTTTAGTAATATCATAGTCTTTTTCTCAGTGTTTGTGTTTTTACAAAATTGACCTCGTACTGTATATATTTTTAATGTCTCTTCTTAAAGAGTACATTATGAGCATTCTTCTAAAATGATACTTTTAATGACTGTAAAAGATATCATTCCCTCATATGAATATACAGTATTTTCCCCTTTCTCTAGTCCTCAGTGTTCAGTCTTTAGCATTATTGAGTCTTCACCTCTGACTTAACCAGGATCACATTATGTCAGCAACATCATGGTACAAAATTATTTTATATACATTTTTTCTGTTTATTTTCTTAAAATTTCCAGGAGTAGATTGGTAGTGCTAAGAGTACATATTCCTTAATTGCATCCTGTAAAGGTTGTGGTAATTTATACACCTAAAAGTACTGTATATGATGTTCATTTCCCCCAGCCAACATCTAAAAGGGTATAATTTAAAGAAAGTTTTGCAACTCCAGTAGGCATCCACGCAAAGAGATATTTTATTGGGTTGATATTTATTTCTTAAATATTATTAGGGTTGAACATCTTTAATAAAGTAATTGATCATTTATATTTTGTTGATGAATGCCAGTTAATTTCTGTTGTTTATTAATTTTGTTTGTGTTGTTCATATTTTTAATGTTACTTTGATTTTTTAGGCGCTCTTTATGAATTATGGATAATAATTTCAGATATGTTTAAAACATTCAAATGTTCCCAAATAATATTTAGAAAATGATTTAATTAGTTTATCTTATTATAATTGTGATAAATTAATATAATTAATATTTGTTTAACATGCATTATAAATAAGAATCATCTTGAGTAAAGTTTCATCATATTCTCAAAATTTGAAGCATTTTAAATCTCATTTCTGCATGCTAATTAAGTTTCTCTCCTCTCTATCTAATTCATTTGATAATGAAGTTTATTTTCCCCAACTGCCATGCTTTCTAGCATTTTCAGTAAAGAGGTTTCTTGTTTTACTCTTAAGGAGTTACCTACCTGAAATACCTTATTTATTTCTTTTGATACTTTGAAGAAATAAGAATACATATCTTGACATTTAAAGTATTTTATGAAGAACTTCTTTTAAGTAAAGAAATTAAAAGGGAATTATTTTGGAATGTCAGTTCATTGCAGTTATTCAGAAATTCAAATAAATTCTTTTGCCAGCGTGAAAATGTTGTCTATATTATATGGTAACAATAATTTGAATGTTTATCCATTTTTATTCTTTTGAGATAGGTAAAGTTTACCTGTGTTAGAAACATGTTTTCTGGAATAGGTGTTCATTATTATAAAGATTTTAGGACTCTTGGTATCCTATTTCAAAAACAAAAGTTCTCTTTGCAAATAGGTATTCCTGCAATTTAAAAACTGTATTTGTGTAAACAGAGGATTTTATTGTCAGGTGTCAGTGTAAGTAAAGGGCCACCGCATACATAATTCAGGACACCAGGTTGCTTATTGGAGCCTGTTTATGACTCTCCATAAGGCTTTTGTTCTAGGATTGTGGTGTTCCTCAAACACTCTTCATCATTGTTCCAGTGGTTGATGTATAGGAGATGCCTCATACTCCCTGCTGCCTTTGCTGCTGTGTTTGCTTAGAGCTAACCCCAGGGATCTAATGAGGGAAAGAGCTGCAGCAGGGCAGCTTGAAGCTGAAGGATCAAACATTTCTACCTCCTGAGTTAACAACAATCCTGGAACCCCAAAAAAGGATATGGTAGCCCAATGATAGGGTGACCCTAGTGTCCTCACTCTGTATGGGGACTGACTCACAATGGTGGACTCTAAGAAGAGTTGAGCTCTGCAGATAGCCTTGTGTTTGCAGATTTCTTTAGGAATTTCTAGTGTTGTCACCAACTGGTTTTAAATTACACATTGTGCTCATGCATTTCAGTCATAAATTTATTGAGCATACCACAGTACTCACTATTGACTTGATGTATTTAATATGTCTGTTACCAGGGTTTTAAATTTGGAATAATAAAATGTGCTCAATATTATAGACATTTTAGAATACCATGTAAGCTTTTTCTTTGTATTGTGAATTTAACACAAGCCATTTATGGTTTAAATGTACTATTTTTCTTATATAACTTAAATTTTATTAAGAACTTTTAAAAATACACAAATTCATGATTTTTGCAAATTTTAGTTTAGATATTATTTTAAAATTTAAATATTAATGGCCAGGTCTATCTGATAATGTAAAAGTTTCTAAATTACTTTCCCATAAATTTTTTACTCTTATTTTTTCTTATATAAGGACAGGGATAGTTTTCTCCTTTTTGGTGCAAACCAACAGGTCGGATCTGAGTTTGGAAGAATTGATGAACTTGTGCTGCTGTAGAAAGGTGCCTAGTTAGAAGACTTCTCACTTGGTATAAAAGGATTATCCTTATGTGTTGTCTGAATTCATGAAGTCATCTGAATTTTAAAATTTAAGTGTGTAGTCTTTGCAGTCATAAATGTGAGTGTTCTAACTTCTTAAACCCTTTGGATACAATATAAATGAAATTTTTTTAAGTAATGATTTTAAGAAGGACTTTAAACATTTGTAAACATTTGAATTTTAAAAATCCAAGTTTACTCCTGATAATTAGGGATTATGAAAGGATTAAAAGTCTTGGCTGGAGATTGCGATTTACATAGAAATATATAGCAATACTATTTCCTGAATTGAGGGGGTGGGTGGAGAAAGATTAATTGTTGTTTTTGCTAAATAGACCTGAATAATAAGTTGTAATTCATACGCAGATGGTCCTTGTAAATTTACACTTTGACTTTGGATGAAATTGATAGATATAAGGTAGCATAAGCAGCCAGGGAAGAGATTTTAATGTCCTTTTACTCTCATAGACTGCAGTGTGAGATGACCTAATTGTCTGTTCGTATGTAGTAGGTACTTAAATCCTTGTACTTTTCTTTAATTGAAATCAAAATACGTATTTTATGCAGTTTCCATATCTTTTCACAAATGCTTTACAAGTACCTTTACTACATTTGTTAGTAAATAAGTTAAACCATGAAATAGTAAAAAATTTTATAATGCCTTTTGATAAGTACATTAATAAGGATATAGTTAGTTAAAACTCATTTTCATTGAGTTAGGAATGATCTGGAAAGGTTTTTGTTTTGTTTTTTAATTATCCTTTTTAGGCATGCATGTCACTAGAAGTAAAATAGGAGGAACTATGAAATTTTAAGCACCCGCATTTTATCCAAAATATAGGTGAGTAATCCAGGAAAGTCATGTGAGTTACCATGAGAGAGAAGAAGATTGGTTAATATTAGTCTTTTGTGTAGAATAGCATTATATTTGCCTAGCATCATTTTAATAGAGAATTTTTATTTAGTGTGCATTGATAATTTAGAAAATGGAACTGGTTTTGCACTTTTCTCATATGCCAGTTTTTTTATTTAAGGGATTAAGGGCATAAAGGAATAGAGGAAGTGAATGGACACTGATGTTTCAAAATATCTCATTTTGCCTAAAAGCAAGTACCGACAGATAAATGCCCATAAAGGGATTTCTTTCTTAAGCCCCGTGGATTTTTCCCCCCGCACAACTTTTTGTGTGAGTTAGAAATGAAAACCATTCATCTAGTGCCCCAAAGAACGGCCTTATTGAATGGAATAACAGTGTAATGTACCATTGAAGGCAGGATTGAAAGTGATTATCTTGTTAACTCTTGACAGTTACCGCCAGCTTGAAATGGAACCGGCAGGCTTGATTTGCAAATGAATTAGAGCTTTTTCATTTTGTGCCAAGATCATCTTTTTATATTCTGATATGACAGATGCCATGTTCCAGGCTTTTGTTTTTCTTCGGGTTTATACTTGCAAATAAAAAACAAAAGATTATGATAGTCATTTTATTTGCATCTTTTCTCTTGGAGTTTATTCTTTGTGTAGAAGTTTTTAATCTTATATTTTTCAAGAATTTGTTTGACTACTGTTGTTTTTATCGAATTAAATTTGATTAATTTAAGTATGGTAGTAATTGGGTGAAACAGAAGCATTTATTGGCTTTTAAGGAGTAGAAAATTATTCGCAAACAGAATATTGTGGTTAGTAAAAACGGAAACTTTTGGCTAAATTTAATAGAATTAAGTTTTTTCCTCGGTAACTATTTTGATGTAACCTCAAATTTGTTGAGAAGTTTCAATAGTGCAGGAAACTCCCATGTACTCTTTACCCAAATTCACCAGTTGTTTACCATTTGCACCCCCTTTATCAGCCCTCCCTCCCTCCTCTGCCTTCCTCCTCTCTACACACATCTTTATAAATGTGTATGTTTTGAACCAAAGGAGAATATATTGGAAATATTGTTCCCCATAAATACCTTCCCCATAACTACAACACACATATTCTCTCACATAACCAATCAGTAGTAGCTTTTGAGAACTCAGAGTAAAAAAAAGAAAAAACTATATTTTTTTGTGTTTTTCATCTTCTTATATTGGGAAGAGGTCAGTGTGAGGGTTTTTTTTTTTCTTTAAATCCACAAAGTTATAATGCTTCTGTTTATATTCTTTAATCATCTTAAATAAATATGGTGATTTTAGAGCATTTGTTATGTATAACTTATTAAGCTAGAACCTTGTTTTTCTTCTCCACATAGTTTTTATTATTGGAGGATTATTATACTTAAAACTTGTATGTTCTGTTTAATATGAATGTAGTAGTAAACATAACCTCCCCCATCAAGGTAGTATGCATTTTCCATCCAAAAAGGCCTTTATTTACGTACACACACACATACTCATATTCTTATGGAGTTTTAAGTTAAATATCTTTAAATTTTTGCTTAAGGATTCAAAATTTAAAGTTCTGTAACTCTATTTTTTTATTATTTTTTACATCTTTCTTGGAGTATAATTGATTTATAATGGTGTGTTATGTAACTCTGTTTTTATTTTTCTTTGCAAACAGTTATATTTTTCTCTGCTGCACATATCTTAATAAAATATGGAATTTAAGAATAAATTATTCCTAATTTTTCACTGTTGGCTTTCCAACATGAACATTGGCACTGAGGTCTATTTCATAAAATAGGAACTCCAGGCGTTCGTAACATATAGTGATATGATCTGTTGAGAACCTTTATAAAAATGCCAGTCTTTTAAAGATATGATTAATTGTATTGGTAAGCATCACCAAGCTAAACAAGTGTTACCCAAAGCCTACAGTCTTTGAGTTACAGGATGATAGTCTTGAAGGGAAACTGTCTGGAATCAGTTGAGAAGAAAGCAGGAACATTTCTGTCTTTTTTATTTTTTAACATCTTTACTGGAGTATAATTGCTTTACAATGGTGCGATAGTTTCAGCTGTATCACGAAGTGAAACACCTATACGTATACATATATCCCCATATCCCCTCCCTCTTGCGTCTTCCTCCCACCCTCCCTATCTCACCCCTCTAGGTGGTCACAAAGCACGTAGCTGATCTCCCTGTGCTGTGTTGGCTTCCTACTAGCTACCTATTTTACATTTGGTAGTGTATATATGTCCATGCCACTCTCTCACTTCGTCCCACCTTCCCCTTCCCCCTCCCTGTGTCCTCAACTCCATTTTCTAAGTCTGCATCTTTATTCCTATCCTGCCCCTAGGCTCCTCAGAAACATTTTTTTGTTTGTTTGTTTTTAGATTCCATATATATGTATTTGCTTTTCTCTTTCTGACTTGTTTCACTCTGTATGACAGGTGCTAGGTCCATCCACCTCACTACAAATAACTCAATTTCGTTTCTTTTTATGGCTGAGTAATATTCCATTGTATATATGTGCCATATCTTCTTATCAATTCATCTGTCGATAGACACTTAGGTAGTTTCCACGTCCTGGCTGTTGTAAATAGTGCTGCAATGAACATTGTGGTACATGACTCTTTTTGAATTATGGTTTACTCTGGGTATATGCCCAGTAGTGGGATTGCTGGGTCGTATGGTAGTTCTATTTTTAGTTTTTTTTTTTTTTTTTTTTTTTTTTTTTTTTTGCGGTACGCGGGCTTCTCACTGTTGTGGCCTCTCCCATTGTGGAGAACAGGCTCCGGACGCTCAGGCTCAGCGGCCATGGCTCACGGGCCCAGCCGCTCCGCGGCATGTGGGATCCTCCCGGATCGGGGCACGAACCCGTGTTCCCTGCATCGGCAGGCGGACTCTCAACCACTGCGCCACCAGGGAAGCCCTATTTTTAGTTTTTTAAGGAAACTCCATACTGCTCTCCATAGTGGCTATATCAATATACATTCCCACCAACAATGTAAGAGGGTTCCCTTCTCTCCACAGGTTCTCCAGCATTTATTGTTTGTAGACTTTTAGATGATGGCCATTCTGACTGGTGTAAGGTGATACCTCACTGTGGTTTTGATTTGCATTTCTCTATTGATTAGTGATGTTGAGCATCCTTTCATGTGTTTCTTGGCAATCTGTGTATCTTCTTTGGAGAGATGTCTCTTTAGGTCTTCTGCCCATTTTTGGATTCGGTTGTTTGTTTTTTTTAATATTGAGCTGCATGAGCTGCCTGTATATTTTAGAGATGAATCCTTTGTCAGTTTCTTTGTTTGCAAATATTTTCTCCCATTCTGAGGGTTGTCTTTTGGTCTTATTTATGGTTGCCTTTGCTGCGCAAAAGCTTTTAAGTTTCATTAGGTCCCATTTGTTTATTTTTGTTTTTATTTCCTCTTCTCTAGGAGGTGGGTCAAAAAGGATCTTGCTGAGATGTATGTCATAGAGTGTTCTGCCAATGTTTTCCACTAAGAGTTTTATAGTGTCTGGCCTTACATTTAGGTCTTTATTCCATTTTGAGTTTATTTTTGTGTATGGTGTTAGGAACTGTTGTAATTTCATTCTTTTATATATAGCTGTCCAGTTTTCCCAGCACCACTTATTGAAGAGGCTGTCTTTTCTCCATTGCATATTCTTGCCTCCTTTATCAACGATAAGGTGACCATATGTGTGTGGGTTTATCTCTGAGCTTTCTATCCTGTTCCATTGATCTATATTTCTGTTTTTATGCCAGTACCATAGTGTCTTGCTTACTGTGTAGCTTTGTAGTATAGTCTGAAATCGGGGAGCCTGATTCCTCCAGCTCCATGTTTCTTTCTCAAGATTGCTTTGTCTATGTGGGGTCTTTTGTGTTTCCATACAAATTGTGAAATGTTTTGTTCTAATTCTGCGAAAAATGCCATTGGTAGTTTGATAGGGATTACACTGAATCTGTAGGTTGCTTTGGGTAATATAGTCATTTTCACAGTGTTGGTTCTTCCAATCCAAGAATATGGTGTATCTCTCCATCTGTTTGTATCATCTTTAATTTCTTTCATCAGTGTCTTATAGTTTTCTGCATACAGGTCTTTTTTCTCCTTCGGTAGGTTTATTCCTAGGTATTTTATTCTTTTTGTTGCAATGTTAAATGAGAGTGTTTCCTTAATTTCCTTTCAGACTTTACATCATTAGTGTATAGGAATGCAAGAGATTTCTGTGCATTAATTTTGTATCCTGCTACTCTACCAAATTCATTGATTAGTTCTAGTAGTTTTCTGGTATCATCTTTAGGATTCTCTATGTTTAGTATCATGCCATCTGCAAACAGTTATAGTTTTACTTCTTCTTTTCCAATTTGGATTCCTTTTATTTCTTTTTCTTCTTTGATTACTGTGGCTAAAACTTCCAAAACTATGTTGAATAATAGTGGTGAGAGTGGGCAACCTTGTGTTGTTCCTGATCTTAGCGTAAATGATTTCAGTTTTTCACCTTTGAGAACGATGTTGGCTGTGGGTTTGTCATATATGGCCTTTATTATGTTGAGGTAAGTTCCCTCTATGCCTACTTTCTGCAGGGTTTTTATCATAAATGGGTGTTGAATTTTGTTTTAAGCTATTTCTGCGTCTACTGAGATGATCATATGGTTTTTATCTTTCAGTTTGTTAATATGGTATGTCACATTGATTGATTTGCATATATTGAAGAATCCTTGCATTCCTGGGATAAACCCCACTTGATCATTGTGTATGATCCTTTGAATGTGCTGTTGGATTCTGTTTGCTAGTATTTTGTTGAGGATTTTTGCATCTGCGTTCATCAGTGATATTGGCCTATAGTTTTCTTTTCTTGTGACATCTTTGTCTGCTTTAATATCAGGGTGATGGCCTCGTAGAATGAGTTTGGGAGTGCTCCTCCCTCTGCTATATTTTGGAAGAGTTTGAGAAGTATAGATGTTAGCTCTTCTCTAAATGTTTGGTAGAATTCACTTGTGAAGCCGTCTCACGCTGGGCTTTTATTTGTTGGTAGGTTTTTAATCAGTTTCAATTTCAGTGCTTGTGATTGGTCTCCTTATATTTTCTGTTTCTTCCTGGTTCAGTCTCAGAAAGTTGTGCTTTTCTAAGAATGTGTCCATTTCTTCCAGGTTATCTATTTTATTGGCATACACTTGCTTATAGTAATGTCTCATGATCCTTTGTGTTTCTGCAGTGTCTGTTGTTACTCCTTTTTCATTTCTCATTCTATTGATGTGAGTGTTTTCCCTTTTTTTCTTGATGAGTCTGGCTAATGGTTTACCAATTTTGTTTATCTTCTCGAAGAACCAGCTTTTAGTTTTATTGATGTTTGGTATCCTTTCCTTCATTTCTTTTTCATTTTTTTCTGATCTGCTCTTTATGGTTTCTTTCTTTCTGCTAACTTTGGGGTTTTTTTTCTTCTTTTTTCTCTAATTGCTTTAGATATAAGGTTAGGTTGTTTATATGAGATTTTTCTTATTTCTTGAGGTAGGATTGTATTGGTATAAACTTCCCTCTTAGAAATGTTTTTGCTGCATTCCATAGGTTTTGGGTCGGAATGTTTTCATTGTCATTCGTTTCTTGGTATTTTTTGATTTCCTCTTTGATTTCTTCAGTGATCTTTTGGTTATTTAGTAATGTAGTGTTTAGCTTCCATGTGTTTGTGTTTTTTATTTTTTTTTTCCCCTGTAATTCATTTCTAATCTCATAGCGTTGTGGTCAGAAAAGATGCTTGATCTGATTTCAATTTTCTTAAATGTACTGAGGCTTGATTTATCACTCAAGATGTCATCTATCCTGGAGAATGTTCCATGCGCACTTGAGAAGAAAGTGTAATCTGGTGTTTTTGGACGGAATGTCCTATAGATATCAATTAAATCTATCTGGTCTATTGTGTCATTTAAAGCTTCTGTTTCCTTATTTATGTTCATTTTGGATGATCTGTCCATTGGTGTAAGTGAGGTGTTAAAGTCCCCCATTATTATTGTGTTACCTTTGATTTCCTCTTTTAGAGCTGTTAGCAATTGCCTCATGTATTGAGTTGCTCCTATGTTGGGTGCATATATATTTATAATTGTTATATTTTCTTCTTGGAGTGATCCCTTGATCATTATGTAGTGTCCTTCCTGGTCTCTTGTAACATTCTTTATTTTACAGTCTATTTTATCTGATATGAATGTTGCTACTCCAGCTTTCTTTTGATTTCCATTTGCATGCAATATCTTTTTCCATCCCCTCCCTTTCAGTCTGTATGTGTCCCTAGGTCTGAAGTGGGTCTCTTGTAGGTAGCATATATATGGGTCTTGTTTTTGTATCCATTCAGCAAGCCTGTGTCTTTTGGTTGGAGCATTTAATCCGTTCACATTTAAGGTAATTATGTATATGTATGTTCCTATTACCATTTTCTTAATTGTTATGGGTTTGTTTTTGTAGGCCTTTTCTACTTTTCTGTTTCTCACTTAGAGAGGTTACTTTAGCATTTGTTGTAGAGCTGGTTTGGTGGTGCTGAATTCTCTTATCTTTTGCTTGTCTGTAAAGCTTTTGATTTCTCTGTCGAATCTGAATGACATCCTTGCTGGGTAGAGAAATCTTTGTTGTATGTTCTTCCCTTTCATCGCTTTAAGTATATTGTGCCACTCCCTTCTGGCTTGTAGAGTTTCTGATGAGAAATCAGCTGTTAACCTTATGGGAGTTCTTTCGTATATTATTTTTCGTTTTTCCCTTGCTGCTTTCAATAATTTTTTTTTGTCTTTAAGTTTTGCCAATTTGATTACTGTGTGTCATAGTGTTTTTCCTTGGGTTTATCCTGTATGGGACTTGCTGCGCTTCCTGGACCTGGGTGGCTATTTCCTTTCCCGTTTTAGGGAAGTTTTTGAGTATGGTCTCTTCAAATATTTTCTCGGGTCCTTTCTCTCTCTCATCTCCTTCTGGGACCCCTATAATGCAAATATTGTTGTGTTTTATGTTGTCCCAGAGGTCTCTTAGGCTGTCTTCATTTCTTTTCATTCTTTTTTCTTTATTCTGTTCTGCAGCAGTGAATTCCACCATTCTGTCTTCCAGGTCACTTATCAGTTCTTCTGCCTCAGTTATCCTGCTGTTGTTTCCTTCTAGTGTAGTTTTCATTTCAGTTATTGTATCGTTCATCTCTGTTTGTTTGTTCTTTAATTCTTCTAGGTCTTTGTGAGACATTTCTCGCATCTTCTCTATCTTTGCCTCCATTGTTTTTCCGAGGTTTGGATCATTTTCACTATCATTATTCTGAATTCTTTTTCTGGAAGGTTGCCTGTCTCCACTTCATTTAGTTGTTTTTCTGGGGTTTTATCTTGTTCCTTCATCTGGTACATAGCCCTCTGCCTTTTCATGTTGTCTATCTTTCTGTGAATGTGGGTATTTGTTCCATAGGCTGCAGGCTTGTAGTTTTTCTTGCTTCTGCTGTCTGCCCTCTCCTGCCTCTCTGACTCTGTAAGGAAGTTCTCAGGGTGGAATTTCAGATTTAATTTACTGCTCCCTCCACATCCAGCCCCACATAGCAACACTCTTCTTTGCACATAGTAAATGTTCAGCAGATATTATCGAATGATTAAAGTGCATGTCCCAAGCAGGTTGGTGCTGTGGCCAGGGTGTCCTGCCTGCACTGAACTCAGTGGCCCAGGCTAACAGATGCTTCATCTCGGTGTCTATATCAGACGTTGGTAAGTAGCAGTGATTCTTTAAGCTGTCACCTGCTAGTGTTGGAGGGTCTCCTGCAGAGGCAGGGCATGGCTGTGGGTCACTGTGGGAACAAGGACACTGGCAGCAGAAGTTTTGGGAAGTACTCCTTGGCGTGAGCCCTCCCAGAGTCTCAGGACCATTTCTTAATTTTGCGTCTTTTCACTCTCTTTTCCCAAATTTTGTTCTCTCTTCCTCCATTCCCACCCGCCCCCCAGTCTCTCACTCTCATGTTAGTTGGGTTGGTCCATGTATGCATGGTGTTGTATTATGTTTTTATGATATGTTTAAGTTTGACATTCCTTTATATAAAGGGTGACCGTTTAATACATTGTCCTGACTTTGATGCTTTAAAAATGAAAGGAGGTGCTGTTAATAGTTCAGCCAGGATGTGAGAAATAAACCAGAACTTTCCCAGGCAAAAAGAGGATGCATGGTTCGTCACCTTATTTCCATATCACCTTATTTCCATATCACCTCGTATGTGTTGTTGCTGATTTTACCATGATAACATGATACAGATTTAAATGTTAAAATTTTTGACATAAGTATATTTGTGAACCTATAAAGTAACTTAAAATTTGAAACGTTCAGAATGCTTTTTCAGTGTTGCCCAGTTTGAATCCTTAAACTATTTTATAGTGTTTGCATCTTTTAAGAATTTTATTTAGTTGCTCTATAATAGACAAATAATAGCCCTATAATGCATGAGATTTAAACACTCTTTTAATGTTTAGAATTATGAATTTGGAGGATAGCTGAATTGCTGAGAATGTTTTTGTGATTTTATATAGTCCTGCTTATAAAAATTCAATGCCTGTAAAACTGATTATTCAATGTGGTGCCAAATTATCTTTAATTAATGAAGAAAAAGCCATTTTTCTCCTGTGTACTAGAATGTTTCTTACTGATTATGCTAAGTTTAGTTTTTAGGTGGAATAATTAACATTTATCTTTTTTCATGTTACTCCTCCTTTCTGAAACTCTCACTTTTTATATAGAGTTGAATTGTTGCCATGGTATAATTTCTGTCTTTTAGTGTGGTCTTACAATTATTTCTTTTGCTTTTATTTCATTGTTTTGTAATCATTTTTGTAGTTTCTTTCAGCCAATATTTTTTATTATGTAAAATTAAGAAAATTCATATAATTTTTGATAAGGTAGAATAAAAACAGATAGGAGAAGTTGACTAAGTTCTCAACTTTTAAATTTAGCTCTATATTGTTGCATCTTCCTTTTTTAATTTGTATCTATCATTTGCAGTTTGGGTTCTGAAACCCTGTCAATATTGTCAGTGGTGCTGTCAATTATCATGAAATTATCAAAATAATAAGAAAACAAATCTCCATTTACCTCCGTCTGTCTATCCCTAAGTTTCCCCAAATCATAATAACCTCATATGGATTGATAGCTTGAATACAAGTGGAATTTAAGTGATTTAAATAAGGGGTCAGCCAACTTTTCCTGTGAAGGGCCAGATAGTAAAAATTTTAGGCTTTGTGACTAGGAGGCAAAATTGAGGGTATTATGTTACTATTTATACAACAGGAAGGGAAATAAAAATCTACAATTTTATTGCCAAATGTGAAATAATTATTTAGCAGAATTTTTTGTAATACAAGTGTATGAATGAGAAGAATGTAATTCTTCAGGGAGGATAGCATTAAACTTAATTGAGGTTCAAAGTTAGTGTTCTCTATTATCAAAATTGATTATAAACATTCATCTGTTATTCCTGGTTTGTAATTAGATTTTAAATAGTTCATCTTTGAAAATGCTTTTTTTTAACACTGATAGGTACTGCCGAATAGTATCATAATCCATGAACACATGATTTTAATTGAACGTTGTAATTGCTTGGAATACATTTATAAAATTCTATTAGATTCTTTTCTTGACGTTTTTCTTTTAGTTATTACATTGCAGATTAATCAGTTTCATTTGGAGTGGAAGCTCCTCAATTGCACAGTTGAATGGGTTTGGAAATATGCAAGTTTTATTTGCACTTGCAACCAGGTTGGAAAAATACTAGAGGAGCTTTAGTTTGAGCTTGGAAAATATACTCCTTGAAAGATGTGTGGGAATGGAGGTCTTGCATTTGTTTTAACTTTTGACAGGACGGGAAGTATATAAAGCAGCTTGACATTATTCTGTGACCCAAACAATGTTAGTTGCTTTTTAGGTGACTTTAATGCCGTGTAAGTTTTGCATGTAAACGTTGTGCGGCCTTGTAATTTTTGGTTGAATTCATTAGGAAACGTTATTAAGTCTTCACCTAAAGCTAATTTCCAAAGTCATTCATGTTCACTAAAAGTGGTTGAGGGCAGTTCTTTTCATTTACTTTCTTATGAAAAATCACAATAAAACTTTACCACTGTCAAGACATCAAAGTGCTGTGTGTATTAGAGAGATCAGGATATGCAGCTTCTATTTCTGTCAAAAATTCACAAAACTGACAATGGACAAGTCCACAAGAGTAAATGAGGTTCACTGGTTCAATAACACATGACACATTCCAATATTTTCACAAAGTATTTGCTGATGAATAATGCAGTGAATAATCATAGGCTTTAAATTTTCACGTAGGCTTACATTTTTACAAGCTTTTTAAATTTGTCCAACTAAACATCGTTTGGTTCTGTACCTATTTTTAACCACCATCGTATGTAACTTATCTTAGCAGATTCCATATCAGGTGGTACTGAATTAGTGTTTTCTCAGTTTTCTTGAAAATATTCTCATGTTCTACATAGGCTACTCACAGAGGGCAGTAATTCTTCAGTCACTTCAAATTCAGTGCTGACTCCTCAAATAAACAACACTGAGCAGTATCACTAACATCTGTGGATTCATCAAGAGCCAAGGAAAACCATTCAAAATTATTTGCCTTGTCTTTGACTGTTGATGATACTCCCTCTGTCCTCAACTTTCAAGCAACTGTTCTTGCTGAAAGGCTAATAGTTTTAATAAGTATTTTTTTCTCCAGACACATTCCTTTGCCTGCTGCAGGCAAAGATGATTTAATCAACTCAATCATTGTTAAACGGCTTTCATTGATTGGCTAACAAACACAGCAGTAAGAAACTCATTTGTATTTTTTATTTTTGTGAAGAAAGTCTGCTGTGATGAGTTATTTCCTTTTAAATTTTCTAATTTTTTCTGACTCTTGCTTTCCTGTGTGTTGGAAATATTATGAAGGCTGCTTAATTTGGTAGTGTCAACATATGTTGTATTCATTCAGCATGGCTATAGTGTCATTGTATAATAAACACGATGCATTGCCATTTAATTTGATAAAATAATCTACACTCCACTGTGCCTTACAAGTATGTCATTTGAAGTCCCCCTCTCTCTTCTTTTCTGGTTTTGACATGATTGGTATACAACTGGTATTAAAACAAAAATTAAATGTCACATTACAGCAATTTATGAAGCTCTTGAAACTGTTGAGTTATACTGCATCACTGTGATTTTCGTGGTCTGAGCAGCAGTGCAAACCAGAGAGAGTACCACATATGATCTCTGTCGTGACAACTCAGCTGCTGTTGTAGCCCTAAAGCAGCCATAAAAGTAGATACAAGAATGAGTGTGTAGGGCAGGGAAAGTACAAAATAAGTCCAGAATATCTTGTTGTGCATGAAAATAAAGAAGTAATAGGGTCAATTCAAGAGGACACAGAAGCCATCTTTATGGGATTCCCACTGGCCAAATCTGGGACAATTTGAACATTACAATAAACAATGATAATAATGGATTATAAGACCTTAAAAATCCACAAGTCCATCCTAATTTAAATAAATGAACTAAGTAATAACATGTTGAGGAATAGAATATTTACATAGTTTGAAAGTAACTCTTTACAAAATACTTTTGAGAAAAAAATTAGTAGAGGAACCTGGAAGACAACATTGTAATCAAGTGGCCAAGTTAACATTACCAGTAATAGGAAAATCTAAATAATGTACCATGGAATGGGATGCATTGTGAGCTCAGTGTAACAGCAAAGGAAACCATAAACAAAACAAAAAGACAACATATGGAATGGGAGGAAATATTTGCAAATGATGTCACTGACAAGGGCTTAATTTCCAAAATATACAAACAGCTCGTACAACTCAATTAAAAAAAAAATCAGAAAATTGGCAGAAGACCTAAATAGGTCTTTTCTCCAAAGAAGACATACAGATGGCCAACAGGCATATGAAAACATGTTCAACATCACTAATTATTAGAGAAATGCAAACCAAAACCAAAATGAGGTATCATCTCACACCAGTCAGCATGGCTATCATCAAAAAATCTACAAATAATAAATGCTGGAGAGGGTGTGGAGAAAAGGGAACCCTCCTACACTGTGGGGATGTAGACTTGTGCAGCTACTATGAAAAACAGTAGGTAGGTTCCTTAAAAAACTAAAAGAAAGATACAGCAATCCCACTCCTGGGCATATATCTGGAAAAGACGAAAACTCTAATTTGAAAAGATACATGTACCCCTATGTTCATAGTAACACTGCTTACAATAGCCAAGACATGGAAGCAACCTATGTGTCCATCAACAGATGAATGGATAAAGAAGATGTGATATATCTATATCTATATCTATATACACAACAGCACAGTGTTTGTTTTTACAGTCAATGACGCAAAAATGTGTTATAAACATGTAGGAAAAACCGACAAGTCTAAACTGACTTGTCTGAATTAACTACCTTGTAATCCTCAAAAGCATCAAGGCCCTAAAAACTAAGGAAAGACTGAGAAATGGTTGTAGATAGCTAAGAAGACTAACTAAAGAAATGTGACAATTAAATGCAATGTAAGAATCTGAGCTGGATCCTCTTTGCTGTAAAGGACATTGCTAGAGATATTGGTCCAACTTGAATTGAGGCTGAATATTAAATAGTAACAATATATCAATGTCAATTCTCTAAATTTGACAGTTGTAGTTATGTGGAAAAATTTCCTTGTTAGTAGGAAATGCACATAAGCATTTGGTGGTGATGGGGCATCATATCTACATTTTATTCTCAAAAGTTTCAAGGGAAAATGTCTTTGTGTTGTACTTTCAAATTTTCTGTAAATTTGACATTGTTTCAAAAAAAAGAAAAGAGTAAATTAGAAGGAAGATAAGAATAGATAGACACAGAAAGCAAAGAAAATGAAAAATGGTTAAGAAATTAAAATAAATTTTAAAAATTAGAAACAAAAAGATTTTAAGACAATGACAGATATGGAAGACCAACAGGGAAATGGAATATGGATACTACTGAATCTCAGAAGAAGAAAAATCAAAACAAAAATAAATATTTAAAACTATATCTTAAGAAAGTTTTCTAAAATTAAAAAAAAAAGTATTGAATATATAAGCTGAAGTAAAACTCCAGGGAACTGGTAAATATTCCTCAGAGTGGGCAAACCAAAACCTATTCTAATGTGGAATTTCAATGTTAGAGAAATTTAAAAAAAAAACATGGGAGGGATAATCATAACTGAAGAGAAAATGACATTGGGAGCAAAGCCAACAGTCAAAAATAAGAAAAGGATTTTGAGTGGTTTTACTTGGCTCTTGATGTGTTCATAGGTTTATCAATACTGCTGAGTTGTTGTTTGTTTGAGGAATCAATGCAGAGTTTGATGTGACTGAAGCATTACAGGTGAGAACATTTTCAAAGTTAAGAAAAACACTAATTCTGTACAACCTGAAGTGTGGAATCTGCCAACATGTATTACAACTGATGGTGGCATAAATACATGTGGAGCAGAACAAAAGCTTAGATTGACAAATTTTCAAAACTTGTGAAAAATGTAATGTTTAAACCCTTAAAAAAAAAGAATGAGTGTGGTTGTGTTCCAACAAAACTTTAAGTATTGACACTAAAATGAACTTCAATATTTTTCACATATCACAAAATATTTTTATTTTTTCCAACCATTTTAGGATATAAAAATTATTCTGACTCATGTGCTGTACAAAAACAAGTGGCAGGCTGGTTTTGGCCCATGGGCCACAGTTTGTTGACCCCTGATTTGGACTTTCGGCTCAAGAGAATAGTTGGCAACTCTTTAAATTCTCTATTGGCCCACAAATACTACTATTAAATATCTGGTGGAAAGTGCCTATGAATTCAGTGTTAGTTTTTATTTTATGCAGGTGAGTATAAAACCATTTATGGTAAGAAAATAATCCTAGAAGACTCTTCTTTTGTTCTTTCACTTTTTATGAACTACAGAAAACAAAAGTTCTTATATGCAAGGCTATTTCAAGCCTTTAGGACTTACCACAAACCATTCCCTCCTGTGTACATGTAAATTGTCTTCACTGAGCTTAGATTCTATTAGAAAAGACTAAAGTAAACAAACATAGATTATGTAGCACTGTTGGGTAGCTTCTGTAATCAGTGGAACTCTGGAAAACCAGGTTATGAAAATGATCAGGAGTTAAGACTGCTATATCATGGTATCAGTATACTTAATATACAGGCACTTGCACCACCATCACCTCCAGCACTGCTGCCACTGGACTTGAATTCCATTGCTACTATCACCTAGAATAATCTTCGTATTCTTGTCTTTAATTTACTCTTGATTCAGAGTCCCTTGGATAATCCTGGTCTTCCTGTATTTGCATTACTTTGGATTCATAGCTCACCTAAATTGGAATAGTATTCAGATTCTGGGTAGCTTGGAATGCATGAGAAATAGACTGAAGAAGGGTGTAGTGAGTGAGCATAACAGTGAAATAAAATGAAGGAAGAATTCCCTGACCTTCTACACTAGATCTTATAGTCCTATTATTCTATCTTATAGGTTCCTGTATTGTTTCTTCACAGTACTTTTTACTGTTATGCATGTCACAGTTACTAATTTATATATTTGTGTGTAAGTTGTGTGTGTTTCATACCTATCTGTAAATTCCTTGCGACTCTTGCAGTCTGCTTTGTTCATATTTGTATCCCTGATACCTAGCACAGAATTTGGCCCAAAGATTGTGCTCAGTAATATTGAATGACTAAATGATGTAGGTAGGAGGGCCAAATCATGATGGCTTCAATGGAAAGGCATTGAAGAGTTTTGAGCAGGGGAATGATGTGATCCATATTTACATAATTAGACTGTCTCTTTTGGGGTAGGTGGATGGTAGGGAAACAACAGTGGAAGAGAGGAAAATAATTAGGAGGGAATTAAGACAGACTATGCCAGAGGTGATGGTAGGTCAACTAGGATGGTGACAATCGATAAGTAGAGATAAATAGTTTCTATGGTTATTTAAGAGGTAGAAGCAATAGGACTTAGTGACAGATTACCTATGGAGGGAGAGAGAGAAGAAAATAAAGAGGTTAATTCCAAGGTTTTTGGCTTTAGGATAAATGATCTG
This sequence comes from Lagenorhynchus albirostris, assembly GCF_949774975.1. Lineage (NCBI taxonomy): Eukaryota > Metazoa > Chordata > Mammalia > Artiodactyla > Delphinidae > Lagenorhynchus > Lagenorhynchus albirostris. The sequence goes on from NC_083099.1 coordinate 39,630,491, forward strand.
ACTCCTTTTTAAAATAAGAAATACTGAAAAGAATCAGATTTGAAGGAGGAACTTAAGAGTTCAGTTTTGGGCCAATTGAGTATAAATTTTTGTTTTTGATTTTTGAGGCATCCAAATAGTGATGTTAAATAGATAGCTGGATGAATGGATCTGGAGCTTCTGAGGACTATGTGATTTTTGTTGTTGTTGTTATTTACCTATGGGTTGCTATTAATGCTGTGCATGAGGGCAGGATTAATTGGGAAGAAAGTATAGGACAAGACGAGGGCCTAGGACCAAGCCTTGAGGAACTCTAACTTTTGATGGCTGGCGAAAGGAACATGAACCTACAAAGGGGACTTGAATCATTTTTTGAAAAAAGGTTAGAAACCTGAATGATGTAAAAGCATAGAAGCCAAGTGAGGAGAGTGTGCAAGAGGGAGAGTTTGACAGTGTCAAATGCTCCTGAGAAGTGTATAAAGACAAGGATGATACAATGGCCTTTGGACTTGGTAACATGGAGAAACTGCTGACGACTTTAGCAAGAGAAAATTTTGTATGTGTTAGGAGGTAGGAATGTGGAGACATAATGTCTATGTAGTCTTTCTAAAAGTTTGAGGGAAGCAGAGAAGTAAGTAGGATGGTAGCTGAGGAGTCCAGCTCCAGGCCAAAATTGTATGTGTGATCTTTTAGACCCAACCTTAAAGCATTCTTGTTCCTAGCCCAGGGGCTTCCATTCAGAGCCCTCCTTATTTGCGATCTGAGGTACTTTTCTGTACTTTGATTCAGTACTTTTCCATTCCTAGCCCTTCCCCCTTTCCCTCCCCATGCCTCACTGGTCCATAAAGAGGTAAGAGCCTTTTGCTCTGGGTTCTTCAGCAGTGAGACAACCATTCTCCCTTTCACCTCCTCCCACCCCCCGCCACCTGCACCCCCCTCCCCGCCCCGGTGAATCCACCTGACCCTTGCCCATGCTGTTCTTTGAGGGAAAAATGGAACATTAGACTCCTTTTTGCCTCTTGGTTGCACTGTTCTAAGTAAGTAAGTAAAGCTTTGATTGTTACTTTCAGTTTGACTCATTGTCCTAACTCACAACCTTAACCCCTGATTGCTCCACAGTAGCAGTACAGGGTGGGAGAAAGAGAACAGATAATTGAAAGAGTATAAAGTCCTCGAAGAAGCCTGAGGAGCTGATTCCAGAGACCTTGCGGTTGGAATGGCCTTTGTTCAAAGGAATCTCAAGCATAACCTCTATGAAGTATTTCCTGGACTCTGCTGTCCACAGTTTCTACCTTTTCCCCAGCCTCTTAGTCCCCCAAGAAACACTTCCATGAAATTAGAATTCTAATGTAGCATTTATAACACTTTGTTAGGCTATTTCCTTCTCTGCTTTTCCTAATGAGACCTTCCAATTCTAATTTTGTGAACATTAGCTAATGTTAGTGATATGTAAATAAATTGTTTTAATTAACCATATCCCAAGACCTGAAGACTTTCTAATGTATAGTATTGGGAAAGTTAGAGTTTGATTGACATTGAACACCAAGAATCTATGCTTACCAAAAAGCTTCATGTGGTAACAAAGCAGAAGGTTTACTTAAACAAATAATTAGCTTGGGGAATGGATACAGACATAGAAGCCACATAAAATAAGTACTGAATGTGTAAGCGCTAGACTTTGGAGAATTTTCTGTAAGGGCAACGCAGTTGACCTTGGTAGCCATAGATTAATATTCTGTCTGTTCAAAGGGGCCTATGTTGCATGTGAGAATTTGTAATTTTCATGTGTCATGATATTAAGGCATATGTGCAGGATGATGTTCAGGAGTCATGTCACTTAGCTGGTGAATGAGACCATTTGACTGCTCAGCATTTTATCTCAGAGTGGCTTTGTTTCCTTCTGATCTTAATGATTTGAGCAATGCTCATGAAGGGTCTGCATAGTAATAATGATGTTGATAATAATTAGTAATATATGCTAAGAGTAATCCACCAAGCACTTTACATGCATTATTACATTCACAACTTAGGGTACTTGGAAGTTTCTAGGACTTATTTATTGAATGCAAGGAGTGACTATATGTTTAGAAATGTAAGAAATTATTATGAAAATAGTATAAGTGGGAGTTTGGTTCTAGTACAATAAATGTATAGAATTTGAAGATGTATCAAGGAAGAGGAAGACTGTTCTAGGTAGATGAATGCATGAGCAAAAAAGGAATTATGGAAGTGATAATGGACTGGTCTGAGAAGAGGTGCATTTTGGATAGTAGTAGAAAATTATTAGCCATATATTATAGGTTGTAAAGCAGACAGAGACATGAACTTGGGGTTTGAAGACATTAATGTTAGGGAGAAGAGTGCTGGAGGAATTTTGGTGTGAAGTGTTAGGAACCAAAACTAATATAGAGGGAAGGAAGGGAATGTGGCAGAACTTGGACCAATCTGGATCAGTTATTGAAGGGCTTACCATTTCCATTTATCTCATGCATTATGGACATAACTATGTCCATTAGCTCTATTCCAGTTTCACATTCTCCAACTCTAAATTTAATTCATCTGTATCTTATATATTCATGTATCAAATTTAGAAAGATTCTATTGGTATTAAACACTGTAGAGAGTTTAAAGATGGACAGAAATGTACACTGAGTCTTTAAAGCGAACACTGAAGATAACAGGCATGTACACAGATAATTTATGGATCTTTTTCAAGGGTAGAGAGAACAGGGAATGTGTGGGTTCAGTATAGACCTAGGCTTATTTTATCTAATACAGCAGGCAGCATTTCTATTGAAAAAGAAAAAGTATGAGCTTTGGATCCAGATAGAGCAATTTTGGTCATCTTAGCAAGTTACTTTCTTGCCTTAAGTAAGTTACTCTACTCTAAGCAGATCTCTTATTTACAAAATGAAGATAATGTACTACTCCATAGAGCTGCTGTGAGGATTCTTTTTAAAAAATACTTTAGTGCTTCCCTGGTGGCGCAGTGGTTGGGAGTCCGCCTGCCGATGCAGGGCACACGGGTTCGTGCCCTAGTCCGGGAGGATCCCACATGCCGCGGAGCGGCTGGGCCTGTGAGCCATGGCCGTTGAGCCTGTGTGTCCGGAGCCTGTGCTCCACAACGGGAGAGGCCACAACAGTGAGAGGCCCACATACCACACACACACAAAAAGAAACTTAAAAAAAATTAGACCAACAGTAATGGAGGAAATTTTGGAAAACACATAAACAAAGCATTAGAATGAACACAAAAATCAGTCAGAATCCACTGTTATATATTCTTAACATTTTAGTTTGTAACCTTTCAGTTACATGTAGATACACACATATATACTCATATTATACACATACATGTATAAAACTTTTCTTTTAACAACTATAACATCATACCATACTGTAATAGGCTCTTTTTAAAAACTCAATATGCCATGAGAACATTTTCATGGAAATATACAACTACATCATAATTTTTAATGGTATATGGTTTTCTGTCGTATGGATATTATCATGTTTTATTTCATAGTTTGCCATTATTAGGCACTTAATTTATTCCAAGTTTGTTGTTATTTGTCTAATATTAAATACAATGGAGTGATTAGTATCTTGTGACTCTTAACATTGGGTTAAGCCCAGAGATGTAGAACTTTCAGGTCAAAGGCTTTATGTGTATTATTGAAAATGTGGAACATTTCCTCTTGTCCTCTGGAAAGCTTTTACTATTTTCTGCTCTTACAGGTAGCATATGAGGGTCCTGATTCCCCATACCTTTGCCAGCACTACAAACATTATCATTTGTTTTCATCTTTGCTTGTTTCCTAGGTGAAAAATGGCATTTAGTTTTATCTTGCAGATCTGTGCACTGAATGTTTGTTAGCCATTTATACATATTTTTCTTTTTGTGAATATTTTGAGAATTCAATGAGATTATAAGTGTAAATGACCAGGCTCAGCACCTGGTATATATTAGTCTATCTTTAAGGGTCAGTGTTCTTTTTTACTTAAATCCTTACCCCTTTGCAGCTTCTTTCCCAATCATAATTCTAGTAGGAGAATATTGTAAAATCTTGTTTCATTGTTAAAGTTATTGCTTTTACAGATAGACAGTAGTAAATTCTCTCTTGATTAAAATTTGGGCAGTGAACTTGGGCTGCCTGGCTTCACATCTGCCTTTTAATAGCTGAGTGGTATACTGTGTGATCTACTTCACCTCTCTAAGCCTCAGTTATCTCATCTATAAAGTAGGGATAATAATTTTATCTCTTTATAATAACATTATAAGGGTTAAATGAGCTAACCGATGTAAAGCACTTACTACAGTGCTTGGCACATACTGTTCAGTATTTCCTCAGAGGCGGAATCTCTAAGAAGGTCAGTTTACTTAGATAATATGATCAAAGATTTAAGTGCTGAGAAGTGCAAAGAGATCTTTAGGAAATGGCAAATTGTTTGATTTGAGGGGACTCTTGAATTATAGGCTGAGGAGTTTATTTTGATTCACTAAGCAAAGAAAGAATTTTAGTACTGTAGTTTTATTTCCTAGCACTGTTAGGTGCTTACCAGATTAAATTCATACCTTAGTTTTTTGTTTCCTTTTAGGGTATCAGTGTAGTTACAAAGGAGAACATCAGAGGGAAGAGAAAAAGCAACAAAAGACTTTAGTAATTGAATAATCAATTTCTGAGTTATTGGAAGTTTGCTTTTCTTAGGAAAAATATACATGTGTTACATTTTCTCAGTTTTAGCAGCTGAAGATACTAGTAGAATACTTATATGTATTTATTATCTTCTATTTAGTATTGTTTACTTTGTTACGTATAGGTAGATACTGCTTGTAGGAAGCTGTAGGAACATTATTTTATGATAATGAACTTCCTTGAAAGTAGAAATTTATATTTAATTGTATTTAAATATTATAAATGATAACTATACTTTATATTTAAATCCAAATTTATATTTATGCAAATGTAATAATTATATTAATTTAAATTATTTAGGCTTAAGTACTGGAGAAGAAATATACTGGTTTATTTCCCCTTTTAAAAATTGTTTACCCCAGTCCTCCATGTGAAATAAACATGACATAAAATTCATAAATGTTTTTTAAATCTAATGATCAATTATTCCTTTTTTACATCCTAGTTTTTTTATTGATGTATAGTTGATTTTCTATATATATATATTCTTTTTCAGATTATTTTCCATTATAGGTTATTACAAGATACTGAATATAGTTCCCTGTGCTATACAGTTGGTCCTTGTTTATCTATTTTATATATAGTAGTGTGTATCCGTTAATCCCAAATTCCAAATTTATTCCTCTCCCCCTTTCCCCACCAAAGGTATTTTTAGATTTGGGGAGTATAGGGGAAAGTGGGACTGTGGAGGGTAAATAAGAGGTAGCTTGGAATTTGCATATATATATTCATCTAACCATACATGTTGGTCATCTTTTGTCCCCCAGCTTACTTCCTTTCAGTCTGTATTCCACTTCTGGCCATTGCGTCAGCAAACAGCTATGTGCAGGTGTGGTCTGACCATGCCTCACTCAGCTGCATCACTTATCGCCTGCCTTCTGCCCTGGGCTTCCTGCTGTAGTATGGGAGGGCAGTCTGAAGTGCCAGGGAGTTAACATTCTGTGGGGCAAACTTGACCAACAGCAGACCAGAGCTGGGGGATAAATACTTCTCTCTTGCAATTTCAGACAATTATGAGACACATAGTTCTTCAGAGGATCTTCAGCAGGACTGAGTTCCAATTGCCCACAGAAGCATAACAGCTTAATAACACATGCTTGGTTTAGTTGTTCCTCTTTCCGTATTTCATTCTTCCAGTTCCTTCTCTTCTGAACTCGGTGGGGTCATTCTCCCAAATAAACCACTTGCCTGCAAGTCCTTGTCTCAGACCCTGCTTTTTGGGAGAACTAAAGCTAAATGATGAACACATTTCAGATGTATTTCAGAATTTTAAGGAGAATAGGCAGCTTCTATTTTTTTGAGCACCACTGATGTACCAGGTTCTCTATTTTTTTTAAGAATAAAGATTAATTTTAACTTCCATTAAATTAACACATACATACAGTTTAAGAGGTCAGTAGCACAACATGGTATAATTAAACAATAATCCCCTATTGTCTCCCTGACTGCTGTTATCTCACTTCCCAGAGGCAGGCAAGTTTAATTCTTGGCAGAATCTCTCCATTGTTCTAAATATCATCAATTTGTCAATTTCAGGCATTATTTATTAAAAGCCTGTAATGCTGGATGACATTTTAGTGCTTTTACAGTCCCTACCCCACCTGTTCTACCATCTTATAATTATTTTTTATTGAATTATGACCCGTGTTTACATTAATATGACTATATAAATATCATTCATTGATGATCCAAGTACTATGGCTCCTTGTATACGTTTTTGTTTCCTAGAGTATGTAACTATTTCTCATGCCTTTTTTTTTTTTGTATTTCCTGTCCCAGGCTCAGCCAGGCCTGCTGTAGAGCTGTCACTCTGGGACTTCCTTCCCCCTTCTTCTTGGGACGGTTTCTCTTCACGACTCTTCTATGATGTTTCCCCATTTCCTGGATTAAGTGTCCTCCACTTTGTTAGTTTACTTCCTAATTTTTTGATCATCTATTCAGTAACATCTTAAACAAGGATGGATGAATGGAAGTCAAAACATAACATAATATAAAATTCATAAATGATTTTAAATAATGATCAATTATTCTTTTTTTACATCCTAGTTTTATTTAGAATAAGAAATCAGAAACAACTCAAATGTCCAACACTAATGGATATGTTAACCTATTGTACATCTATGAACAGAATAGTATGTAAACAGTAAAACTATTATATGTAAATATATTTATTGACATCTGAGAAACTGTTTATAATATATAATTAAGTAGTGAAAAAGTCTAAGCTATGTACATAACAAATCAATGGTGATTCCATATTTGTAAGAAAAAAGTGTGTTTGTGTGTACACATACGAAAGGAGGAAAATACTAAAATACCTTGAGGTATTATCTTGGCTGGTGGGATTTCAGGTGATTTTTATTTTATTCTTCATTTAGAACCAGATGTGATTTTGAATTTTTCTATAATAAGCATTTATTATTTGTGGGACTGCTAGTCCATATGGCACCTTTGTGCCTACTAGGAAAAGCTGTCCCTTCTTCCGGTGGATGCAGTACCACACCAGGATGCACTGCTTGGCCAGGGCATATAGCTTTTAGCTTCTACTGCCCCATTAGGTTTTCCTTTCTTCACCACTCCCCCCTCCCCATACTAAACAACAGGCACAACAGTACATGATAGTCCAGAAAACTTACCTAATAAAAATTATTTAAAATTAAAGACTAAAAGAAATATAACCTTTTAATACATCTACTCTGGGCAGGCTACTGTCCTTACTTGACCTCTAACAGGTCATGTGGGACCTTTGGGCTTGCTCTTCCTGCCTCTTCTTTTCTGCTTACCAACTCTGCTCAAATGCAGTCAGTCCTTCAGGATCCAGCTAAAATTACCCCTACTCGTTTAAATATTTCCCAACCATTCCAACACATATGGCGATTTCTCCTTCTTCTGAACTTCTCTTGAACTTAGGTCAAGAACATGGATTGAAGGGAGTGGTGATGAATAGGTTGTACCTCACTTGCTAACTGCAGACAACTGGCAGTGACTCCTTAGAGCACAGTGTTGAGAAAGATTCTTGAGCTACATTTGGCCTCAGTGGGAAAGAAGATTGTCAATGATTATGAACCTTAGTGCTGCATGTGGAAATAGCAGATAAGTAGCATGTTCACATGCAGTTTCACTGCCTGGCTTGGATGTTAACTATTTCATGCATTAGTCTTGGTTTGACAATACAGTTTAAACATCCAAGGTACTTTTTGTTGTTGATGTTTGCTTATTTTGTTGTTACTGTTTTTATTATCTACTCAGAATTTAACATGGAGCCTAGGTATGAGGGTGCTCAATAAATATATTTCTGTTGCTCTTCCTTCATTTTTGATGTTCCAGGTCTCTTACTAGTATAATTTCCCTTGGTCTGAAGCACTTCCTCTAGCAAGTCTGTTAGATCAGATATACTTGTGATGAATTCTCTTAGTTTTTCTACATCTGAGACTGTTGTCTAGAGCATAACTTGAAAAATATTGAAATCTCTTTTCTTTCCCATGTAGGCCCTTTCTGTGACATGCAGAACTTCTTTACCTGAATAACTGTAAATAACTTATGATACATACCAACTTAGTGTTCACCTTCCCATTGGAATAAGCTCAGTGTATATCGTAAGCCCTCAGCTGTTTAATATGTTCAGTTTAAACTTGTCCTGATGTAATGGATGCTCACTAATATTTGTAAAACTAATTAAAGAATCTTAGAACAGTACACATAAAATTCAGTAACCATAGTGCACTTGTCTGTGCACATGATTTATAAGTTCTAGAGCAGAATTTATTGCAAATAATAGATCAATAACTACTTGTTAAAAGCAAATGTCTGAAAACTACCATTCTGAACTGTGGTAACCAAAGAATATACACTTAGATTCACTAATTTGCAAGATATTTTCCAGTCAGGGGAAAAATGCTGAGAATTCTAACCAAACCTAGTAAGTTGAAACTAAGAATTCTAGTTTGGAACTTAGTGGTGATAGTCTGTGTTTTTGTTATTGGAGGTAAAATGTAAAAAAAATTAGGTAATTAAGAAATTATTTTTGCTTACTTCTTTTCAGTGTACTTTTTAATTCTGCCTCCTTTCAAAGAGATCAGGATAGAAGAATGTTCTTATGTCAAGATATACATGGTATTTTTATTGGATGCTAGCCATTGGGCCAAGCTCTTTGTATTTATTTGAAAAGTAGACTGACTTTCATTTATAGGTATTACAGTTGAAACAGATTTTAAGGTGGTCGAAAAAGCTAACATCTGTAAAGATGTTTCTTGATTTTGAAAGTAGAATACAGTCCATTATTTAGTCTGTCATATTGAACAAGTAATTATTGAGTGACTTCTATATGCATGCCGATTATCTTTTTAATCCTTGATTTGAACTTAAGAATGGCAAATTAGAGAAGGTATATATCCTGACAGAGTTATTTAGTTAAGTATAAGAGTTGGAATTTGAACCAAGTTTTTCTTAGATTTATAGTATTACCAAAGTTTTCATCATAACATTTGATACATAACAGAAAAAGGTCTTATACATGTGAAAATTTATCAATTATAATTTGAGATAGGAGATGTATATATTTTTATAACTTATAACTCAGGCTTTTAAAAACTTTGACTGCCATTATAAAAAAAAACAGCTCACATAGATTTTTGCTTTATGAGAAAGAGTACAAAATTAACTGTGATCTTATCTCTTATAGCTGTAGAAAACTGCAGCATACTAATCTTTTAAAAGTGAATAATATGCTTAGTTCATAACCAAAAAACCTGTAAAAATTTTTATTAAGAGTTAAACTCTGTTTTTCATAATTATTGTATAGTGCGTATTTTATGTGGGTTAATACATATATCAATACATTACTGGTTATAAATACATTTAATCTTTTATTTCTTGGTCAGTGAAATGAGACATTAATGCTACTTTATTTAGTTACATGTATTATAGTTTCTATTTTATAACTAAATACTGTATTTTGTCTTGCTTTATGAAATAGTTTTGGTTTATATTTATTTTGTTACTTTTCTACTTCCCACCCAAAAAACTTACTTTTCTTTTGGATGTCTTTTGTTTATTTAATGTTGTAAAATATTACTATTATAAGTAAATTCATAATAGATTTTAGATTGATTTAATAGGGAATGATGAGAAAAATTTGCTTTTACTAGGTACTAGGAGAAGCAAATGATTAAAAATATTTTTCTAAGGTAGTAGTTTGACAATTTTGATACAAAATATTGAGAGAAAGGAGAATGCCATCATCAAAAGGAATGCTGTTTTTTCAAAATAAATATCATTATTAATTGTGGCTCCTTGACCAGATTCCCTTAGACCATTATAAAACCTGAATGATCACTTTGGTGTAATTTGTTCTCATATTAAAAAAAAAAAGTTAATCCCTTCTTAGTAAGATTAGATCTAAAAAATCTTAGTCTATTTGTTTAGAAATTTCTTAAGATTATATAAGCTTTATAATAGCAACAATTTCCAGATTTAGAGCATGCTTCCTTTGGCAAAATGATGAAATCTGTTTGCCACAAAGGTAAATCAGTAGCTTTATTTTAATTTTTTTTCTTGCCTGCCATGGTATGATTGATGTATGGCAACTTCTTACTGGAAGGAGAACTAACATTGACACTGACAGGTGCCACAAGGTTTATTTAGGACAACCTCAGTCTTCTCCCAGTTAGTTTCAAAATGTCTGCCTCATACATGTTGAGCCACTGAATTTCCTGCTTTAAAGCATCGTGTTATGCCAACATTACTATCTGTGCTGCCTCAACTACAAATTGGATGAACAGCCCCTGACACTTTTTCAATATTATTACATTAAACCAAGTGGATTTTGATTGATAACCTAATATTCAACTAATGCAAAACATCAATCATGGCAAGTATATTAATTATTTAATATTGCAGTCTAATTCAGAAATCGATGTGCTGCATGAGGGGAAGGGAAACTCATGGTTCCCAGAAGATTTAAGACAGGGAATGATTAAAAAAAGACCTGCTGTACTCATGTGTGTTAGTTCGATACAAATCTTTATTCATTTGCCAATAATCTCTTCCCATTTTCCACTTCAGGACCATTTTATCAGTTTTGAGACCTATAATTGAATTAAGTCTGCTTTCAGCACAGGGCAAAAGGAGTTGCACAAATATTGATGAAGTCATGACAGGGACAACCCAAGAGACAGACCACTAAAGAGGACAGGCTTTATCCCATTTGTTGCAAGATCCTTCTGTCAATGTCTTGAATCTTGCCTCTCTATTTTAAAAAAATTCATTAAGAGTTTTGGAACCACTCTTTAGACTTTTGTATTTAAATATCTACCATAATAACATTTCTATAGCACATTACAATTTATAGTGTACTTTCATATACATTATCTTGCTTATTTTTTCACAGCAACCCTATGTGTTAGGTAAAGCAAATGTTAAAAAATCTTCACATCATAGGTGAACAATTTGAGCTTCAGAGAATTTAGATTATTACCCAAGCTCATTCAACTGTTTTGCTTCTAGAACCAGGATTATACATCATGCTGTCTAATGTAGTATTTATGTACTCATGATGCTTTATCTGCGTTGTTTTGAGATGGCCACTCTTCCTTGTCTTTCTGCCCAAAGTAAGACTAAATAAATAAAACTGATTTTCATGAAGAACTTGTTGAAACTTTGGTGTCCCCATCTATGATACATATTAAGCTTTACAAACATGCAAACCCTCGGGATATAAATGAAAATTTCTTGATCTATTGTATCTCTTACTAGAAGAGAATGGCCTTCTTTTATGTATGTATATCGCATGATATATACATATCAAAATATATATATATGAAGGGGGAAGTGGCCTAAATATATCTTGTCATTAAAGTCATTTTACCCCAACTTTCTTTTAATTCATGTTTGCCTGGTTATATCTTTTACTACCTCTTTTTTGGAAACCTTTCTGGATCCTTTTTGTTTTTTGTCTCTTGTAAATCACACATTGCTAGATTTGTTTCATACCCAATCTAAGAAACTTCTCTGGCATTTTTTAAAAAATTTATTTATTTTTGGCTGCATTGGATCTTCGTTGCTGCATGCGGGCTTTCTCTAGTTGAGGTGAGCAGGGGGCTACTCTTCGTTGTGGAGCGTGGGCTTCTCATTGCAGTGGCTTTTCTTGTTGCGGAGCACGGGCTCTAGGTGCGCGGGCTTCAGTACCTGTGGCGCGCGGGGTCTAGAGCACAGGCTCAGTAGTTGTGACACACGGGCTTAGTTGCTCCGCGGCACGTGGGATCTTCCCTGACTAGGTTTCGAACCCCTGTCTTCTGCATTGGCAGGCGGATTCTTAACCACTGCGCCACCAGGGAAGTCCCTTCTCTGGCATTTTAATTCTAGATTGTTAGGTGACCTTTCTTTAGTTTTCTTTTTAGTCACTGATTACTAAGATTACAATAGTTACTATGTACTATGCCAGCCTTTACTTGCTTTATATTCTTGCTTCTTCCTGATTTTATTTCTCTTCTTATTGCATTACATTCCTAAGAACTTTTGAATTTCCTGAGATTATGTATGCTGAAAATTGCTTTATTTTTCCTTTAATGTAAATAACAGTTTATTCATTAAATATAAATTCTAGGTTTACAGTTCTTTTTCTTTTTTAAACACTTTCTCTTGGAAGTTAATATGCCATCGTCTAGCATTAGTGTTAAGAAGTCTGATGTCAGTGCTAGTCTTCCTTTATGGAGGGGTATGCTTTTTCTTTCTGGAAACTTTTAGACTTTTCTCTTGATCTGTAATATTACAGTCTTAATTATCCTTATATTATGCTTTGCTGTGAATTTTTCTTTAGCTGTCCTGTTCACTGCTGTGTGTACCCTTTCAATCTAAGATTTGAATATTTCTATATCTAGGAAATTTTCGTCATTATTTCTTCAAATAATTCTTCTCTTTTATTTTGTCTTTGCATTCCCTCTAGGATTCTTAATATATAGATGTTCATACTTCTACTCCTGTTCTTAATTTTATCTCTTGTTTGTTCTGTCTTTCATACCTTTCCTATGCTTTCTGGGAGAGTTCTTCTACCCCGTGTTCCAGCTCACTAATTTATTCTTGGTCTGTAGCTATTGTGCTTTCAATTCATCCTCTGAGTTTCTAACTATTGTATTTCTAATACTCATTATCTCATATTGATTCTTTTTCATAACTGTTTTTCATATTTAGTTTCTAAAAATCTTCCCTTATCTTTGAATATGTTATTATATTCTTGCTCGATCTGTTTTCTCTGGAAGAGGTTGCTTTCTTTGTTGTTTTTCTGTTCCTGTGCCTACACACCTCAAAGATCTTAAAATTTTCCTTGTGGGTTTCTCTTTTATTTTCTTGCAACATTCAACTGCCTTGGCTATTAATTTTAATCTAAGGAGAAGGGTGAAAGTCTAGGCTCTGGCTTGTGCTCCTCCAGGTTAATTTGTTCTACTCTGGCCTCAGTCAACCACTTTTCCATTGTGTCTTCCTACTTTATCAAAAACAACCCAAAACGAAACAAAGCGAAACAACCACCTACCACCCACCACACACATACACACAGCTCCCAAAACTATTCTTCCAAACAGCAACTCACTGTTGCAGTTGCCTTCTTTGAGTGGTATGGAGCTGGGTAGGACCACCCAGAGACCTGGGATGGTTGCTACTGACTCTCTATCTAAGCTTGTCTTAATGATGGTTAGATGTCAGACTCTTATTAGTTGAATACATACTCTGATTCAGGCACTGTATTAGATGCTGGGATATAAAAATTAGAAAGATGTAATTCATGTCCTCAAGGAGTTTTCATTTTAGTGGTTGTCAATGGGAAAGTAAATACGTATTTATAATAAAGTGTGAGAACTTTGTGATGTGAACACATGGGGAGAGTTCAGTACCTCATTTATGAGGAAAAGAGGTTTCCCCAGTGGAGGTTTTGTTGAGGTTGAGTTCTGAAGAATGTTTTTATATTTCAGATAGATAAGGAGGATTAGAGGAGTCTGGGACAAAAGGAACATCTCAGGTAGAGAGAGTGAGTGGTTCAGTGATGATTAAAGCAAGGTTAGTAGTTTGTTATGGCTGTTGCTGCCACTTTCCATGTGATAATAGCTTTGGCAAAATAACAGAGGGAATTAGTAAACTGGAGTGTACTAGTATATTGTGGATTTTAAGAAGGAAATTGACATAATCAAGCTTACATTTTACAAAGATCTTAATGTATTATGGAGAATGAATTGACATGGGGCAAGGCAGGGGTCACTGAGACCCATTAAGAAGCTTTGCAGTCATCAGGGAGAGAAAAGATGATGGCCTAAAATAAGACATAGCTGTGAAGATAGAAAGAAGTGGTTAAATCTAAGTGATAATTAAGGACGTTGGATAGCCAAGACCTTGTGGTTGATTACATTTGTTTACGTTTGGTAGCAAAGGAAAGGGGCAAGTGTCAATGTTGATGTCTAGTTTTCTTTCAGGCATGCCATTCAAAATGCATATTTCCTAGAATTATTTAATTTAAAGAATCACTTGGAAACATAAAAAAGCAATACCTAGCCAACCTTCCTTCCTTCCTCCCATTCTCCCTCTCCCGCTTTCTCCCCGCTTCCTCCCTCCCCCTTCCTCCCTCCCCCTTCCTCCCTCCCCCTTCCTCCCTCCCCCTTCCTCCCTCCCCCTTCCTCCCTCCCTCCCTTCCTTCCTTCCTTCCTTCCTTCTTTCCCTCCTTTCTTTCTTTTTCTTATCCTTGATTCCAAAATGCAAATAACTCAGAAAACTGGGAAATTTTCCCTAAGTTTGTGACAAAGTCAGTTGACAGCAAAACCTACCCTGAGATGAGGCTGTTTATAGTCTTTGTTTATCCCACTTTGTGTGGACATTCATATGTTTCTTTCAGAATTATTAATATGTATGATGATGAGGTGCTTCTTCAAGCCTTGCTGTCAGTGTTTTATGACATACACTATATGTACCTTGTTACCTTTCTTAAAATCCAAAATATTCTAATGAAGCATGTCTAACCCCAATGGTTTCAGATAGTGAATTGTGGACTTGTACTTTGAATCTGAGCATTTTTGTTCTTTTATATTGCAGCATTATTTTCTAATAAGAACCATGATGTGACAATGTAGCCATGGGGGAAAAATTAAGTAGATGTGTATTATATAGTATAAATATACGTGGCTCCAAGATAGATTGCCACGTTCAGGTACAAAACAGTGTGTATATTATGCTTCTGTTTGGGTTAAAAAGAAGAAGAAGAAGAAGAAGAGAAACACACACACATACACAGCAGCATGCATACACATGCATAGACTGTCTTTGGAAGGACAAACAAATAACTAATACCAGTGATTGAGAATTGGGAGTCACTGATGGGAGGAAGGTTTAATTTTATTGTAACCTGTATACATACACATAAATACATATTACACTGTCAGATGTCTCACTATATGTATTATTTTTTTGTTTAAATTTTAAATTGCACAAATGGTTATATGAGAATTTCCTTGTGAAAACTTAAAGATTCATCTGACTTCCAGCTCCAGCAAATACATTAATTTTATAATAATAAAGGTAAAAATAATTATTTATGTAGCTATTGGCCTTCTCTGACACCTTGTTACAATTTATTTCTGTCATTTTTCATTAGGACTGCATCCAGAGAATAAGTTTCAGAAATCCTTAAATTTTTAAATGTTGAATATATAGCATTGCCAGAAGCAGAAAGCAGAAGAGAGAATGGCTAAAGATGAGTACTAATCAGTAGACAGTGGAATTTATTCCCAGGATGCCAGACTGGGCAGTGAGAGCAAAGGTTGGAAGCCATGAGTATAGTTTTCAAGCAGTAGAGCCAAAGGGAAAAGATAGGGAAATTTGAAAAGATTGTATAGCAAGACAAAGGAAACAGAAGTAAGTAGATTTTTGGCCAAAAAAAAAAAAATTGGAGACAAAATAAAGAGAAAAGAAATAAAATTGGGGCCCCTTTAGAGAAAGAAAGAGGTATGGGGAAAAAATTAAACATCATGAATGCAGTACTGTTGTTGGATGTTTCATAATTATTTTCTGCAATGTGGTAGAAGTATAATTTTATGTTAAAACAGATAAGGCATGATGTTAATGATGGAATTCAAATACTGCTTGTTGGAGTGAGAAAAGTCAAAGTCCATTTGTCACTAATAAATTAGCATTGACCGAAATCAGGAAAAATATCTCACTATTGCCATATTTCACCAAATGTGTATTTAAATTACCTTTGCTACTTGCACAGTTATTTGTATTTTTAGTTTCATCAGCACTCTTTTTTAAAGTGAAAAGCAAGAAATTAAATACTTAAAATATATTGTGATATTTGATGTTTGTGTTTCCATTGGTGATTTTTTTGCTTTTAAATATTACAATAGTCTTAGGTTCTGATTTGTAGTGGGCACTAAGTTGATAAAATTCATGCTAGGAAAAAACTTAAGATTGACTTATTTAACTATGTACTCACAAACATTCTTTTTGTGGCCATTTTTTATATAAAAATGCACCTACTGATGGATGGATATTTGATAAAGCAAATGTAGTAAAATGTCAATTATAGACTCTAGATTGTGGAAAGAATCTGTATGTTTGAACATTTTCATAATAAACATTGAAAAAACATAAACTCTAATGAAATAGCTAATGTAAAATAAAGACAGTGTGCAAATAGTAAAATAACACATTTGATTTCTTTTTTGTTCTCCACTGACTTTGAAAAGTCTGAAACATTCTTTCTACTAGACGAATATCAATTTTAGCGGTAGTACTACTATTAGATATAAATAAATTATCTGTTCCGTAAGGAAATTGTTTTGTCCTTAAAAACAAAGTTATTATGAACATTAGGAAAGATATATGAAAAAATTATAAGGGTTTGTAAAATATTTTTGAGGTAAACATAAATTATAGCAGACAAGAGTTTAACAACTATTTTAAACTTTTATTCTTCTATTTTAGGGAATCTGGAAGCATCAAAGCTGTATTAGAACATCTGGTAAGTTCTAATTTTCTCTTGAACATTTGCATCATCTTTGATATCTGCATTCTAAATGAACACTTTTGAATGAGCTTTGAATACCTTGTATTGAGAAAGTCAACCATTTCCCAAAGGGTCAGCTTACTGTTATTACGTGAAGGCACTTACATTTTCATTTATCTTATCATTTCAAGGGAATTAAAATTTTTTTTAAATTACATTTTTTTCTGATGTAGAGATGAAATAAAATGGATGACAATCCTTGGATTGATGATTGCTTTAATTATAAAGAAAAGTGTTTGGTGTAGAATTTTTGGCAAATCTTGATCTGACAAAAACAAGCTTGTGTTTTAAGAAAAACACAATCAAATATTGCATGCATAAATATGGTATGTTTTAGCAATTTAACTGCTTTGAAAGAAGTGCACAGCTTTGTTTTTCCTGATGTCTTTGCTTTATGAATAATGCATTAGTTTAAACTACATTCAGTTTTAGAATATAAAATAATTGAGATGCAAAATTTTTGGTTTAAGTAAACATTTTTAAAACAAGTAAAATTCCAACTGACTTAACATTAAAATCTGTCAATTCATCAGAAAATTGGAAGAACTGTTGTATTATACCAGGTCCAAAATTCATTGAGCTCACCACATTGAGTGTTCATTACAACATTAAGTAGTTCATTTAAACAGAGCATTATAAAGTCATGCTCTGGTTTCTGGTCAAATCCAAACGTTGAATAATTAATGATAGAGATTCTTTTGTAAATACAATCTAAGTACTTTTTTAATGCAAGACTTCATTCGTATATCATATTGTAGCTTTGTTAACTATTAATGTGCTTTTGTTCTGCTTCCACAAAGCAAACAGCAGCAAGAGGCAGCTTCATTTTTATTTATAGTAGTTTTAGAGTTAGAAAGGATTTTTGGTTTTTCTTTCAATAGCTAAAGGAAACTGAGGAAACCTAGACTTTTTAAAAACGATAAAATCATCCTAAAAATTACAGATTTAATTATTAAAAGCAGAATATAATAAACTAGTTAGAAAAATTGAAGTATATATATTTGTCCAGATTAGAAGTAATTAAATAATATTGTTATTCTCATTATTAAAAATTATTTCTTGAATCCCTGTTTATCACTTCATTGTGGCACATGATATTTAGGACATACATATGGACATCAGAATAAAAATATTAATCTAAGATATCTAATGCCAGTATCAATTGACAGCTTATAACAAGGAAGAACAGCTAACATAGTTCCAAAATGAGCTGTCTTTTATACTTCTCTTGTAAATTACTATTTAATAAAAAGACTGTATATTTACTTCGTTCATATTCATCAGTAGATGAGTTAGATTCTTTTTTTTTGTTTAAATTCCATATTTTTTTAATACTCACTAGTATGAACTTACATTCAGTGACAATTTCATGCATTTATACTCTACTTATAATCTTATGCAGCAGTGGTTTTCTAACTGCCTTGGGCTGCCAGGAAGTCTCCCCAAAACAGGTGGCACTCCAGAATTCCCCTGCCCACTTTAGCCAGAATAGTTCCCACTTTTAGTTATTTTGTATACTTTTAACCTTTTAAAATAAGATTTCATCTGAACAAAGAATTCTTCAGCTAAAAGTATTTAAAAACCTTTTCCATTTTTGACTCTGAGTTATATTTCATTTTATCTGGGTCACATACATCAAATGTATTTCAAAGATAAGGCATTTTAGGGATGAGAGAGCCATGATTAGTACAACAGGTAGTGGAAGTAGATGATTTTAATGCATTTTACTTAAGTCATTCAAATTCTATAACTTGATATTGTAAACTTGACCCACTGACTGTGAACTATTAACAATAATATGAATACATGAATACATATTATCACATATATACACATATATATTGCTTTGTACACTAATAATATTCAGTAAAGTCAATGATATTCTTTATAACTGCCTAAGAAGGAAGTGAACTTAAGAATTCATTGGTTGAGCACAAAGAAACCTGTCTGTCTAGCAACTGTGGGCTCCTTAGGTTTGGTCTCTCCACTTTCCAGCTGAACAGATACTTATAACCCTTGTCTTCTAGCACACGTACCCCTTCTTTGAATTGGCTGCATACCAAATATAATTAAAGTATAGATTCTAATAGATTGATTTTAAAAAATATATGGTGTAACATTAAAATGAGAACATCCCACACATTTGGAGTTAATCTCTTCTTTATGTACCCTTCTTGTCTTTTCAAATTTATCTGGATTATCATAGAAAATTAGCATTGTTCTAAGAGAGGGTGAAAGCCATATAAATTTAAATGAGTTAAGAAAAATGGCATGCAGTATATTTGTCACAAGAACACATATATGGTTGCACTGTCTTTGTACTCTGTTTATGGGCTCTTCTTGGTATATATAGTTATCTGTAACAAGTGTGGGTGTATGGAGAGAAGAATAAGATAGGTGGACTCTGTTTCCCTGAAACCTCTTCAAGGGCCAATTCATTTATTTGTCACAATCTCTCAAGCCCTTGATTCAGTCTTTAGTCTATCATTCTTTTCTATGTTGCCAACTTTTCCTGGGAACTGTCCAGCATATCATTCTTAGCTTAAATTTCTTATAGTTTACTCCCCAATACCATTTTATTTTTCTTCTCACAAACTTGTGTACTACCCATAAAGTCTATGTCTGTTTAAAATTCTAGACAGAACTTTTGAAGGTTGGTGCCCCCGACATCCATTGATGATTCTTGCCTGATGATTGCAAAATTGAGATTTTTCCAGCTCTACCACTCCCCCTATATTTAGCAGCCAGCATTCCACTATAAGGAAAAGCCCATCCTTCTTTCTTATTTTATTTACTTATTGTGAGCAAAGACTCATGACTAGGTTATTATCAGTTACTTTTCTTATTTATTTTGACACTCAGATTGTCACAGATTTGTCCAGAGAATCTTCTTTAAAGATGGTTTCTGGGTCCTTTCAACATACTCCCTTTTTTTTTTTCTAAGCACGTCCTCATTTTCTGACACAACAAGATGTTTCAGGCTTATCTTATACCTTCCCTGTCCCACTTCCAGAATCAGCCATTTCTTCAAATTACCCTATTCCATTTTAGAGGAAAATGGTATTTTAGGAATCAAGGTCTGGACATGTGATATGCTCATTGTCTCTGCGATTTCATTACTTCTAGGACCTTTCAGTGCTAGATTAGATAGTTAAATAGAGGTAGGTAGGTAAGTAGATAAATATTTTGAAGAACGTGTGAGTCATACTGATACCTCCAATTTCGATCCAAACCACAGAATTCTTCCTTGTCCTCCCCCGTTTCATACTTGTATTTCCCTTTATGTAAAGGGAGAACCTGGACTGCTAACAACACTAATACATTTACCCATTTGCTCAATCATATAATATACATAAAATAGTTCCAGTACAGCTATATATTTTGAAAATAAACTTAAATAAAAGATTTCAAGATTTATTTGTAGTTTTTTTCCCCCTTGAGTGTAGTTTATTCCTTTGAAATACAGTGGCATTCATTTGTTTCCATTTGCATTCAATTTTAGGTGCCTTTGTTCCCATTCTTGTAGATTTAATTATGTTTGAATATCTATAATGTTAACATGCTTCCAGAAGTCAAAATATGATACACAGTAGTATCGTCAGAGAGGTGTCACTCCCTTCCTTTCTAGCTATTCTCTATTCCTTGTAGGTAGCATATTTTATTAAATTCTTGTTTATCCTTCCTGTGCTTTTTGTAAAATTATGTGTATATATATATGTATATGCATATGTGTATGTATTCCTATTTCCTGTTTCTTATAAAAAGCATATTGTAAGGAATTCCCTGGAGGTACAGTGGTTAGGACTCTGTGCCTCCACTCCCAGGGGCCCGGGTTTGAACCCTGGTTGGGGAACTAAGATCCTGCAAGCCATGCAGCACAGCCAAAAAATAAACAAATAAATAATTTTTTTAAAGCATATTGTGTATACTTCTTTCTATTTTGCTGTTTTCACTTATCAGTATATCCTGTAAATCACTCCATAATTACTGTGTGTATCATTATATTTACTATATTTCTTTCTCTATTTAGCTGTGTCTCCTTTATTAAGATTTTAGCCCAACTTGCATGCCTGCTACACTTTCATACATGCTGACAGAAGACACAAGATTCCCTGCGTCAGAGACAAAGCATTTTCTTACTAACAGCACAAAAAGTAGCACGTACTTCATGGCTGTATAGGTTCCCCTTGACCCCCAAGTCCCATGGGGTGATGCTGCATACCCAGTGGGTTTGTGTCATCGCTGAGGGGCTCCAGATTTAGGAGTTCTTTAAGGAGCTGTTAGAAAATCTGCCCAAACTTTGCCCAAGAGAAAGACATTATCTTTATTATCCTAGTTAGGTAACAAACATGCCTTCTGGCCCAGGGGGAGATTCTGTCTCTGTCTTGCTGTTTGCTATACTGAACATCTTTGCTATACCAAAGACTGTTTGCTGTACCAAATCTCTTTGAAAAGATAGTTCTGAACAAAGGCTGATGGCTGATATAACATGTATAGAATGTTATGGAGAATTGTCTCTGAAGAGCTATTGTAATTATGATGATGAAACTTAGGAAGGTTTGCATTTTTATTCTAGTGGTTGCCTTTGTATTTATACCTTTTATAATGGTTTTAATCCCCCTTGTTCCTGTTTAACCTTATAGATGACATCCTTTGACTCCCACCTGTTACCTTCATTATAGACAATGCTCCTGTTGTATTTTCCCTTTCTTCCTTTTCCTCCCATTTCTTCTTGCTGTGTTTTTTGCTACTTTGTTAGAATATAAAATGTTTGCATACTATTCTTCCAGCCACGCTTACGTTGTTTTAGAATCACCTTTAAAATTAAATATATTAAATATTTGCCATCAGTTTGTTTGCTGATATTTCCCCATTTATCTCCTGTTTGTATAAAACTCATCCACTAGTATATTCCTCAGGAAAAGCTCCTATGTACATTATTCTCCAAGATCTTGTACATTCCAAGCTGTTTTTCTGGAGTCTTGCGACTTGAATGACAGCTTGACTGGACATAAAACCCTTCACTTACAGTTTTTTCCTTGACTTTCTTGAGATATTATTCTGCTCTTGATGTCTCTGGTACCAGCCTTATTTATTTATTTTTTTTGCGGTACACGGGCCTCTCACTGTTGGGGCCTCTGGCGTTGCGGAGCACAGGCTCCAGACACGCAGGCTCAGCGGCCATGGCTTACGGGCCCAGCCGCTCTGCGGCATGTGGGATCTTCCCAGACCGGGTCACGAACCCGTGTCTCCTGCATCAGCAGGCGGACTCTCAACCACTGCGCCACCAGGGAAGCCCATTGCCTTATTTTTTTTACCCTTATAAATAATTAGATTTTTTTGCCTTGAGACATTGCCGTTTTTTCATTGATCTTGCTTTTACTAGGATAATTCTCAAAGTTGATTGTTTCTGGCTAATTTTTCTGGGCAATTTCATATGTAAACTTAAGTTTTCTCATTTCTAGAAATAATTTTCATGGATTATAGAATTAAATATTAGTCCGTTCCATTGTTTTATTTTCTTCTTTAGTGACTCCAATATATAATCTTTCTTTGCTTGTCTTCTATTTCAGTCCCTTTCTCTCTGAGTCTTTTTAATATTTTACTTTGTCTTTATTCTCTGAATTGTTTTCCTGCTTTTATTCAGTATTTCTTATTAAATTTTCATTCAAATTTATTCTTCTTTGTGCACCTTATAATGTATTTTCCATATCTGAAATATTTTTCCTTCCATTTCTGTTTTTATTTTTTGAATGTCTGATTCTAGGTTTTCTTTTTGTTATTTGTCCAAATGAGTCTTGTGCTTTGTAGTTGGTTTTAGGAGAAGAATTTTCATCTACTGAAATGTTTTAATTTGCGTTTTCTAGTTAACTTCTTATAGTAGCTTTATATGGGGGTGATTTGATTTCTTTCTTTTTCTTCCTTCCCTTCCTCCCTCTCTCCCTCCCTTCCTTCCTTCCTTCCTTCGTTTTAGAAATCCTAGACATTTTGTAGACAGAGTTCCTAGTTTAAGGGTTGCCGTCTTCTGCAGTACATCGAAGCGTAATTTCTCTAACAGATGATGATGGGGGTGGCAGGGAGGAAGGGGTTGACATGTCTTGTTTCTCTTTAGCAGTTTGTTTCTTACTACTTTCTTTCTTGTCACTGACATGTATTCTGTTTACCTGATTTTCTCCCAGAAGCAGCTTCCTGAGGCTGCCTCTTCTGGTCCCACTACTTTTCAAGCCCCTTTCCTCTAGCTGGTGCTATGGTAACACCAAATCCTAGGCGTATGTTCACTATTTTGGCATTTTAGTGTTGCACTTTGTTTTTCTGTAGATGATTTTTGTTTGTACTTCCAGTTATGTATTAAACTTACAGCCATTATCAGGGGTGGCACAGGGTGGCATGTCTTTGAAAAATTTTGCCTCAAATGAGAAATTCATAATGAAAAATGTCAGAAATCAATGTTGAATAGACCTTGAATCCTCAGGAGTCCTCCTACAGGGTCCTGCCGAATGGTCAGCAGAATTGAATACAAAACATCTCAGAGTTCAGTGTCCATATCTATTTAAGCTTAGAGAAAATGAGTGGAAACATTGCTTATAATGTTGTGCTTAGATTTTATAATGAACTTAAGGAAATAGTATTTTTTACTTGACGAAGAATCATATACAAATTAAAGACCGTCTGATGTGACTCCAGTGTATGTCTGTTAACACAGCAGGGTTGAAGGAGTGGAGGTGGGTGGTTATTAGATGGTGATGTTGCGCCTGACTTTTTTTTATTAAAGATGTCCTAGCGTGTGGAAAATTGACTCTTAAGTTCTCTGTATATCAAAGGTAGCTGACTCTATATTTTTCTGCCATCCTATGTTTTTAAATTCTGGGTAATATAGTGAGTAGTAACCTTTATTGAACTATGTAATGGGGGTTAAAAGATTTACTTTTTAGAGTGTTTTTAATACAGTCAAGTAGGTGACATTAACATGCATTTTTATTGTTAAATTATGAAAGTGTACAGGAGATAGAACCTTGCCATTTGATTATAATATAGCTATGATTGTTTTATTAGCAATCTATAAAAATAATGCTATCCTTTCCTCTTGGGAGAGGGATTGAGATCTGAATATATTAGGTTGAGCTATATGAAAAGTTGTCATTTTTTTTAGGTCAAAATAGTTTTGTGGGTTGTTTCTGGCTTGAAAGGACTGCTGTGCCATGCCCAGCAGGGAATGAAGTGAATTATCCTGATCAGTATGATATTTCTAAACTTCCCTTGTTCTCTTTTCTGAAAAGTCAAATAACTGGAGGTGGGTTTGGGTGGGGGGACATGTTCTAGGTCAGTGCTTCACCATCTTTAATGTGCATATGAACCTCCTGGGGATATTGTTTAAACTCTGGGTCTGGAGTGGGACTTGAGATTCTACATTTAGCAAGCTACCAAGTGAGGCTAATGCTGCTGGTCCAGTGACCACCAGAAAGAAAAGTACATTGAAAGGCATTGACTTGAAAGACATGTGTCCAATGAACAAGGCCCTCTGAATCTGATGAAAAATCTAGATGTTCCCCCATATACTCATTGAGTATGATTCTGCAACCTATGAATGATTAGTTGGGCATTCATAAACCCAGGGAGACAGACACTCCACAGGTTTATACAGGGTGAAAAATTTCATCATCTTACTCTGTGAGAGTAGCAAAGGGCTAATTTTTTTTTTATTATTTGGGTTCTGGATATTAAGTTGTATATTTCAGGGCTGGAGCTGGACACTAGGACTAATAATACCTTGTTCAGCTGTAGGTGGAAAGTTAAATAAGTGATGATAAATCTTTTAGTAAAATGGGTTACAAGTATTTACAACTTTAAGTGGGATTTGCTTTCTATTAATAGTTGAATAGCCAAAGAACTCTGGAGCCATACCTGTGGGTTTTTTCTCCCCACAGAGGTCTCATTTATGTTTCTTATATTGTATAACATTTGAGAGTGATGACCTACTTGTCCTTGTGGTCAGGCAACACAGTCTGACCATTTTAAATGTTGAAAAGCAACTGTCATTAATAGCTTGTTTAGCCCATCAGTGGTTTGTAGAATATAGTTGCTGCTTGCCAGAAATGTAGGCGGGCTCTTGCTATTACATGCTCATCAATAATACTACATTCTAATAAAAGCCCTTTTCTCTCTGTTTTAGGCTATTTTGTGTAGAACTCGCAAATACAACGGCTGTATTTCAGTTCACAGACTAAAGATTTTATTTAATGCAAGCGTAAATACAGGTTATGTATTATTGTTATACTTTTGAGGATGCATGCAGAGGTTTTGAACCCTATTCTCAAACAGAGGTTATGAACCCTATTCTAAAGTCACTCATCCTTTGTCTGTTACGTTTTAAAATACCTGTCTTATTTTAATGTTTCACCACTGTGTTCCCAAAAAAATATTTTTGACATTTCTCTAAATGAGTTTGAGATCATAGTTATCTCACAATACACTGATGTTTCTCATACACTCTATATATTTATTAAACACTGATGAAAACTATTATCTCATATACTATTTAGGGACTTCAATGTAATAGATTCCTCTCCTCCCAGCATTTTAATTTTTTTTTTTTTTTTACCTAAGCTGATATATATTTCAGGTTTAGGGTAAATGTGCATATTAAAACAGACATTTTCCTTAAACTGTGATCGTGAGATAAAACAGCATGAAGTTTTTCTTCTTTCTGGAAGATCAATTCTATAAATTTTTCTCTTTCCTTTTAAAAAACAAGTGTGTCCTATGAATGTATGCAAATTAAAATACCTTTAATGTGGATTAAATATTAATATCGTGTTACTGCCTTGATTTCTTAGGCAGTTTACAAGTCCTAAATCTGGGAACCAGCTCACATTTCAGTCAGAAACAGTACCTTGTCAGTGATGCATTTCTCTGAAACATTTTGATCAGTTACAAGTTTATTAAAATTTGCTTCTGCAGTAAATGATTAATAAATATCTAGTCAATCAAACAGCAGGAACTTGGGCCTTTTTTCTACCCTTTCTCCCTCCCCTCTCTTCCAAAGAAAGATCTGTCAGTTGTTGTTGCTTTTTTAAGACACGGTGGTCTTGGTAGAAAATGGTGGCCAGTTAGCTTTAAAAAAAAAAAAAAGACAATATGTCATGTAATTTTCATGATATTACTAATAGTCTCAGATTTATGTTTAACCTAGATAAAATTTATTGTCTGACTTTTATGCACATGTGCTTATTAAAGCTTTATAAAGTAAAACCAAATATTCTAAGTGCATTAAATAACCCCCACTTCCCATTATTCAAGAGTCTGATAGTCAGGCCTTCTCAAAACCATGAGAGTAACTGAATATTGTATTCGGATATTTTTTATATTCTAGTTCAGGATACCATAGGTTTTGCTTCATTGCATAGGACCCCACAAGGTACCTGGTAGTTATTTCATGCTTTTCTCAGGATCTAAGGTCTGTAACTGCAGAGAGAGAAATAGCAGCAGAGGTAACAGGGTTTCTTTTTATTTCTTCCATCAAAGCATTAGGAGTTAAGATGGAGAATGCCTTTGCCACAGTGGTATCTTTGGCCACACTCATTACCATTTATCACAGATTCATAGCATCTGTATTTAACTTTAACATACATAGTCTGTTTACTTTAGGAAAAGCACAGCATGAGGAGCTGGGAGAACATGATTTTATGGTGTGACCTCCAGCAATGCACACAACCTCTCTGTTTCACTTCTTTCATTTTTCTCCCTGTTCATAGGCTGTTGAAATAGCGTGTGAAAATTTGTAGAAGCATAGACTTTCTACAAATGTATCATTTATTTTACAGAAAAAGAAAAAAATCTTATCAGTTCTAGTTACGTAAGTAACTTCAGATTGCTAAAAACAATACCTCAATTCTAATATACTCACAGTAAGCTGTGAGAAAATTTTGTCCTTTGCTCACATCCTCTCCCCTTTAAAAAAATTATTACATACTTTTAAAAGTTATAACATAATACATGTTTATTATAATGGGTCAAAAACTGATAGGTATATAAAGAAAAAAAATGAATATATCTTCTATCTGCCACCAATCCAGTGTTAATAGTTTAGTACCCTTCTTACTGTACCTTGCTCTATTCCCAGATGTACATATACATATATAATTATACTTAGCTTTTTGTTTTTTTATAAAATAGACTTGTACTATGTATGATATTTTACAACTTGAGCTTTTTATTTGTTCAGTGCTGGATACAGTGTACATATCTACACACATAAATCTGGTTTTTGCTAGAAATATCAAAATATTGGAAGTTAATACTATTAGCATTTTATTTAATGTATTCATAGGGGAAGTTTGAGGACTATAAAATTTGCATTTTAAGGAGTCAGTGGAGATTTAGTTTTAGTTCCACTTTTGATTACCTTGATTATAGTATATGAAAGAATGGGCTTATGATGAACTTTACAGTTATCAATAGAGGAAGGAATGGGTTACTTTATTTAAAAAAATCTATTTGATATTTGCAAAAAACAAATAAGTAAAGATAATTAGATTAGAAAAGGAACATGTGACATCTTTATATGTGTTTCAGGTTTATTATAGACTAGTATTTTTTTAATTGAAATTTTAGCATAACTGCGTGACATTTATTGCAATCTTCAATCTTGGTATTTATCATATACTATAATTTATTTGTTGACTCTGTCTTTTGACTGAATATTCAGCTTTGTTCTCCTTGCAAACACTGAGTACGTTTTTATTGAATTTTTACGAAATTGAAAGAAAAGTGCATTGATATATTGTTTGGGAAAGTTATCCCAATTATTTTTTTTAAAAGTGAGAGGGATTCAGTTTATTTTTA